>NC_041396.2:122982356-123067356 GCF_900747795.2 Erpetoichthys calabaricus
GTCGGACTTGCGGCCACATGTCTTGGACACTCGGGTGAAGAGAGGGGCGGAGCTGTCAACTGATCACCACCTGGTGGTGAGTTGGCTTCGATGGTGGGGGAGGATGCCGGTGAGGCGTGGTAGGCCCAAACGTGTTGTGAGGGTCTGCTGGGAACGTCTGGCAGAGCCCCCTGTCAGAAGTAGCTTCAACTCCCACCTCCGGCAGAACTTCGACCACATCCCGAGGGAGGTGGGGGACATTGAGTCCGAATGGGCCATGTTCCGTGCCTCTATTGTTGAGGCAGCTGACCGGAGCTGTGGCCGTAAGGTGGTCGGTGCCTGTCGTGGCGGCAATCCCCGAACCCGCTGGTGGACACCGGCGGTGAAGGATGCCGTCAAGCTGAAGAAGGAGTCCTACAGGACCCTTTTGTCCTGTGGGACCCCGGAGGCAGCTGATAGGTACCGGCAGGCCAAGCGGAATGCGGCTTTGGTGGTTGCTGGGGCAAAAGCTCGGGCGTGGGAGGAGTTTGGGGAGGCCATGGAGAATGACTTTCGGACGGCTTCGAGGAGATTCTGGTCCACCATCCGGCGTCTCAGGAAGGGGAAGCAGTGCAGTGTCAACACTGTATATGGTGGGGATGGTGCGCTGCTGACCTCGACTCGGGACGTTGTGGGTCGGTGGGGGGAATACTTCGAAGACCTCCTCAATCCCATTAACATGCCTTCCAATGAGGAAGCAGAGCCTGGGGACTCAGAGGTGGGCTCCCCCATCTCTGGGACTGAGGTCACCGAGGTGGTCAAAAAACTCCTTGGTGGCAGGGCCCCCGGGGGTGGATGAGATACGCCCGGAGTTCCTCAAGGCTCTGGATGTTGTAGGACTGTCTTGGCTGACACGCCTCTACAACATCGCATGGACATCAGGGACAGTGCCTCTGGATTGGCAGACCGGGGTGGTGGTCCCCCTCTTTAAGAAGGGGGATCGGAGGGTGTGTTCCAACTACAGAGGGATCACACTCCTCAGCCTCCCTGGAAAAGTCTATTCAGGGGTCCTGGAGAGGAGGGTCCATCGGATAGTCGAGCCTCGGATTCAGGAGGAACAGTGTGGTTTTCGTCCTGGTCGCGGAACAGTGGACCAGCTCTATACCCTTAGCAGGGTCCTGGTGGGTGCATGGGAGTTTTGCCCAACCAGTCTACATGTGTTTTGTGGACTTAGAAAAGGCATTCGACCGTGTCCCTCGGGGAATCCTGTGGGGGGTACTCCGAGAGTATGGGGTACCGGCCCCCCTGATAAGGGCTGTTTCAGTCCCTGTACGATCGGTGCCAGAGCTTGGTCCGCATTGCCGGCAGTAAGTCGAACCCGTTTCCAGTGAGAGTTGGACTCCGCCAGGGCTGCCCTTTGTCACCGATTCTGTTCATAACTTTTATGGACAGAATTTCTAGGCGCAGCCAGGGTGTTGAGGGGGTCCGGTTTGGTGGGCTCAGGATTGGGTCACTGCTTTTTGCAGATGATGTTGTCCTGTTTGCTTCATCAGGCCGTGATCTTCAGCTCTCTCTGGATCGGTTCGCAGCCGAGTGTGAAGCGGCTGGGATGAGAATCAGCACCTCCAAATCCGAGACCATGGTCCTCAGCCAGAAAAGGGTGGAGTGCCCTCTCAGGGTTGGTAGCGAGATCCTGCCCCAAGTGGAGGAGTTCAAGTATCTCGGGGTCTTGTTCACGAGTGAGGGAAGAATGGAGCGTGAGATCGACAGGCGGATCGGTGCGGCATCCGCAGTAATGCGGGCATTGCATCGGTCTGTCTTGGTGAAAAAGGAGCTGAGCCGCAAGGCGAAGCTCTCAATTTACCAGTCGATCTATGTTCCTACCCTCACCTATGGTCATGAGCTATGGGTAGTGACCGAAAGAACGAGATCGCGAATACAAGCGGCTGAAATGAGTTTCCTCCGCAGGGTGTCTGGGCTTTCCCTTAAAGATAGGGTGAGAAGCTCAGTCATCCGGGAGGGGCTCAGAGTAGAGCCGCGGCTCCTCCGCATCGAGAGGAGTCAGATGAGGTGGCTCGGGCATCTGATCAGGATGCCTCCTGGACGCCTCCCTGGTGAGGTGTTCCGGGCACGTCCAACCGGAGGAGGCCCCGGGGAAGACCCAGGACACGCTGGAGGGACTATGTCTCTCGACTGGCCTGGGAACGCCTTGGGATTCTCCCGGAAGAGCTAGAAGAAGTGGCCGGGGAGAGGGAAGTCTGGGCATCTCTGCTCAAGCTGCTGACCCCGCGACCTGACCTCGGATAAGCGGGAGACAATGGATGGATGGATGGATGGATAAAAGACAGCAACACTTATAACAATGACAACACAATTACATTGACAATCATGTTACGTTATTTTTAAAATGTTTCCTTTTTTTTCATAACCTCTTTAACACACTACTCTGCTGCGAAGCGCGGGTATTTTGCTAGTATATATATATATATATATATATATATATATATATATATACATATACACACATACATGCAGTTTCAATAACATAGAAATCAATATAAACATTAACATCATTATCATATGAGAATATGAAGTAATATATAAGAAGCACATTTCATATAAATATAAATTATTAAACAGTAAAATCTTCTTCTGTAATTTGCTACCGTGGCAATTTGTGTGTCTGTCCAGGATTTTAAATCACCTGTAGCTCGCAAACCGTTTCACTTATTGACTTGAAATCTGGTACACATATAGTACGTCACGTCTACTATCCGCTTTATGGGTGATGATTGTATTACTCTTTTTATCTTTATTTTATTTTATTGTAGAATCAACTCCTATCTGCGCACACCAGGGCGTCTGTGGGCGGATGCGTATGGTGTATTCACTCATGTTATCGTGCATTGCGCTGTCACTGGTATTTTGATAAAAGAATTTGAACAACATATAAGAAGCGTATAAATTATTAAACAGTAAAACATTAACATTTAAGAAGTAAAGTTACATTAAATACAACTGCAGTGCCTTCGGGTATACCTCATTTTTTGTTTGCCCATTACATGCTTAAATGTATACATTTTTTGGTGTACCTACCCGAGAACACGCGACATATAACCGAGCGTGGGAGAAGCATGGATTTTAAACACGCGTTGAGTTCATCTGCTGGTCTCACTCGTGGAATAACTGGTAATGTTTGACTAAAATCTACAGCGAGTAAAACGACATTACCTCCTATTTTTTTTTTACGATCTCTGAGATCTTGCTTTTTTCGGTTCAAGGCTTCATAAGCTCTTTTATGTTGTATGGTGTACTTATCCCAAACCATCATCTTTGAATGTTGCAAGACTTCCGCCTTGTATGTAGATCGGGGTAATTACATTCATTGCATTCCTAGTCTGAATCACAATCTGATTGTATGGGTGGTTACCTGGCACTGTAGGGTTGCCACCCGTCCTTTAAATACGGAATCGTGCCGCATTTGAGAATGAAATTGCGCGTCCCGTTTTGAATCAATACGGGACGGGATTTGTCCCGTATTTTTTTTATCATTTTTTTTAAAGCAGCGTCTCATGCAAATCATCCCACACGCATTTTATGAAGATGCCTCCTTTCCTACTTATGATTGGGTAATACTTGATGTCATCGTTAGTTTGATTGGTCTTTTTAACTGTCCAGTGAGGAGGGCGGGTCTTTTAAGTACCAGTCTGCAAACTGTTGGCACTCAGATGTGGCACCCGCTGCAGTATGCGTCCCTTATTTTTTTGTATTAAAAGTGGTAACCCTACATGGCAGGTAACACTTAAGTTTGGTTATGAAGTCGTCTAAAATCCGCCACGTGCCCTCTTTTAATTGCGAGAAGCAGATATATATAGCCAAATTCTCGCGGTTCGTTGCGGCGAAGTACGGCTTTTAATTTTTTTAATAAGAAAAGAAAACCTTTTTAAACGGATCGAAAATATACCAATAACAATTTGTTAAGGATCAGTTTTTTTGTGAACCTCGCTTTTCACAGCTGTCGCGCTACGGCGTGTGTTTAGTTTATTTGACAGTATGTAGATCGTGGTAATTACATTCATGGCATTCGTTTTCTGAATCACAATCTGACTGTATGGGTGGTTACCTGCCAGGTAATGCTTTTGGTTGGTCAGGAAGTTGCCTTACATCCGCCACGTGCCCTCTTTCTGTTTCCAGAAGCTGATCATAGAATGGATTTAATAGTTTACTTTCAAATAATGCAAAGAGTATGCGACATGTGTTTCTCCCTAATTCTGGGCTCATCAGGCATACACACTCACTGCATCACCTTTCGTGAATCGAATCTCTATCGTCAGCGCCAGAGTTGAAGCCCCTAACGTTGCGGTCAGCAAGTCGGCTAACATCCGCCATGTGCCGTCTTTCAGTTGCGAGAAGCAGATCATAGAATGGTTGAAACTGTTGCCCCTAATGTTGCGTCACGGCGTGTGGTTCGTTTATACCTCGTGTCTTCTCATTAAACTTTTATCTCGCGAATATGTTATTGCAATCCGCATCGGGAGTGTTTCTATAAACTTAATTTAAACTTACGTTTTACACCATGCTTTGTTTCCCTTATGAACATGCTTGTATGCTTCACTCGCTCCCTTGTGAATTGTTTAATGAATTTTTTGCTCTTCGCTGTTTGCGGCCCTTCCGTCATTTCCCCCTACTTCGTTCTTTTATCTCGCGAATATGTTATTGCAATCCTTAACGGGAGCGTTTCAATAAACTGATTGAAAATAGTTTTGCATTTACCTTTTTAGTAAAAGGCGAGCTTTTAAGCCTGAGAAATCACCCCGTAAATGCACACGTTTAATTGCACATGTGTTAATATGTATGGTTACACAGTATTAAAAGACAGTGAACAACGTCAGTTACCTTTGTTCCCGCGTTTGATAAAAGGCGAGCTTTTAAGCCTGAGAAATCACCCCGTAAATGCACACGTTAATTGCACGTGTTAATATGTATGCTTACACAGTATTAAAAGACAGTCAAAAATTAACGTCATTTACCTTCATTCCCGCGTTTGACTCGTGCTGTAAATCTCTTCCTTGTTTTTAGTTCACGTGATTACGTAGGAGGCGTGATGACGCGATACGTGACTCCGCCTCCTCCATTACAGTGTATGGACAAAAAATATGTTCCAGTTATGACCATTACGCGTAGAATTTCGAAATGAAACCTGCCTAACTTTTGTAAGTAAGCTGTAAGGAATGAGCCTGCCAAATTTCAGCCTTCCACCTACACGGGAAGTTCGAGAATTAGTGATGAGTGAGTCAGTCAGTCAGTCAGTCAGTCAGTGAGTCAGTGAGGGCTTTGCCTTTTATTAATATGTATAGATACAAGTTTTTTTTTTTTTTTTCACTCTCTCCACCGAGTAAGATGACAGAGCCAGGTCCAATTCTTTCAGGTGTGGGAGCATTGTAGGAGCAGATTGGTAGTCTTCAGTTAAAGGTTTTAGAGCCAGATAGTTTGCTTCGAAATGAAGAAGAGAGTGCACAGAGAGATTGCTTAGAAGAAGTGATTCATATTAATGAAGAGATGCAGACTAGCATTCAACAAAAACTCCAAAGGGCCGACCCTCGTCGCTGTGGTCGTGAGCGAAAGCCCACAGAAAAAATGGTTATATTTCAAAGAGAAGAAGCTCAAAGGAAGGAAAAAAGGCTAAACTATTTGTATGATCAGTGGAAGATTCAAGCTCGGGAAGTAAGAGAACAGCTTAAGACAGACATTACCGAAAGCCAACTATCTGTACTGATTGATGAACTTGAAAAAAGAAAAGATGATGTCATAGCCATTTATGTAGCAATTCGAAATAACATCACACCATCTTCAGATTTAAGACGCAGAGTAGATGCATGTGAAGCAGTGACGGCTGACATTACCAAAATTGCATATGAGAGGTTAGCTGGCATAGATGGTGAGTTTAATGCTGAAAGAGAAAAATGTCGTCTTCGTCAGCTTCTGCATCATGAATATGCTAGATCCATTTATGGTTCTACAGTCTCAAGAGTGAGCAAAAGATCCAGCAACAATTCTGCAACTTCATGCATGGCAGCAAAGCGGGCAGATGCTGCAGCAGAGTTACCAGCAAAGGAGGCTGAATTTACAGTTATGCTAGAAGAAAAAAGACAGCAAGAAAGAATACGGCAAATAGAAGAACACCAAAGAAGGGAGCTCGAGACTCACAAGTGTGAATTGGAGCGACTGAAAGCTGAAAAGGGTTTGAGAGCAGCATGTGCTAGGCTGGAAGTTTACAACCATGAGGCTGCAATGGAGGCCAGCATCCTGCCGATTGACTACAGCATAACAGAACAAAGACACATTCCTGCACCAGTCACCTGTCAGTCCTTCAATGAAGAAACATCTCCTCATGAAAACACAAACTCATTTGTGCAGGCGTTACAAAACAGCATAACATTGAATAGGCTTCCAGTGCCAGAGCCATCTGTTTTCAGTGGAGATCCACTTCATTATATTGAGTGGAAGGCCTCCTTTGTATCGCTTATTGATGGAAAGAACGTTTCTTCAGCTCATAAGCTTTACTATCTCAAGAAATATATAGCTGGTCCAGCTCGTAAGATCCTAGATGGAATATTTTACAGAAGTGATGATGAAGCTTATCAGGATGCTTGGAACAAGCTAAACCATCGTTATGGTCAGCCATTTGTCATTCAGAGAGCATTTAGAGAAAAACTGGCAAACTGGCCAAAGATCCAGTCGAAAGATGCTATCGGACTTAGGGATTATTCAGACTTTTTAAATGCATGTCAGGATGCGATGCCTCATGTTAAGGGTCTTCAGATATTGAATGACTGTGAAGAAAATCGGAAACTTGTACAAAAACTACAGTACCTGATTGGGTAGCATCTCAGTGGAATCGTCAGGTTACACTAACCCTAAAAGAGACTCAAGAGTTTCCAGGCTTTAAAGAATTTGCAGCTTTTCTGTCAACAGAAGCAGAGATTGCATGAAATCCAATAACCTCTCTTACTGCTCTTCATGCTTCAGAGCAGAAGGGTGAGAAACAGAATCTCAGAGAAACCAAGAGAA
The DNA here is from genome assembly GCF_900747795.2 of Erpetoichthys calabaricus. Taxonomy (NCBI): domain Eukaryota; kingdom Metazoa; phylum Chordata; class Cladistia; order Polypteriformes; family Polypteridae; genus Erpetoichthys; species Erpetoichthys calabaricus. Next base: position 122,989,386 of record NC_041396.2, read on the forward strand.
ACATAGCCAGTGTCCTTAACACTCAAAGTGTTCGTGAAAATAGTCAAAGTTTGACTAAGATCAGTATAGGATCTCAGTGTATGTTCTGCAGTGATGATGGTCATCAGCTCCATAGCTGTTTAGGGCTGATGTCCAAGCCTTTGGACGAGCGACGGAAATTTGTGCAGGAAAGGAAACTTTGTTACAGGTGTTTGATGCCTGGACATAATGTAAAAGACTGCTGTCGTCGTCAGTCATGTGATCTCTGTAAGAAAAGACATCCTACATGTCTTCATGATAGTAGCTATGTGCCAAGGGCAAGAACATCAACTTTTGAAACGTCAAATGAAGTTAATAGCAATGAAACAACTACTGCAGTAGCGCTCACTGTGACAGAAGGACGACATTCTACAAGTACCTCCATGGTTGTGCCAGTCTGGGTGTCATCATGTAGCCGCCCAGATGCTGAAAAACTTGTTTATGCTCTGCTTGATACTCAGAGTGACACTACATTTGTAGACCAAGGCATAAGTGATGCACTAGGAGCAGATAAATATCCAGTGAAACTAAAACTGTCTACCATGATTGGAAGAGACACACTTGTGAAGAGTGAAAGGGTCTTTGGACTTCGTGTTAGAGGTTACAACTCCCAGGTTTATATTGAGCTTCCTTCTGCATACACTAAAGAGTGTATACCATTAAACCGTTCCCACGTTCCTACATGTGAAACAGTGGAATAATTTGTCAGAAATTGCAAATGAAATCCCACCACTGCTAGACTGTGAAGCTGGACTTCTTATAGGCTATAACTGCTCAAGAGCATTAATGCCTAGGCAGGTAATTGAGGGTGAAAATGAAGAGCCTTATGCAGTGTGCACCGACTTAGGATGGAGTATTGTAGGGCCCTCATCACTACATATGGATTCATCTAACAATATACGTCTATGCTATAGAGTCACAGTTAAAGAGCTCCCCCTGATGACACCTGCTGATGCAATTCATGTTTTGGAATCAGATTTCAAAGACACTAATGAGGAGGGGAAAAGGGTCTCTCAAGATAACATCCTTTTTCTGAGAAAATTGCAAGAAGGCATTAAGAAAAACAGCCTTAACCACTATGAAATGCCCCTACCATTCAAGAAGAGACCCAGTCTACCAAACAACGAGTCACTTGCAATTATTCGGCTTGACCATCTGAAGAGGAAATTGCAAAGAAATGATATGTACAAGGAACACTATGTGAGTTTCATGGAAGACATCATAGAAAAGGGTGATGCAGAGGAAGTTAAAGATGAAGGCAATGAAGGTGAGACGTGGTACATTCCTCATCACGGCATTTATCATCCTAAGAAGCCAAACAAATTGCGTGTTGTATTTGATTGTTCTGCCAAATATAAAGGAACCTGTCTTAATGACCATCTTCTCACTGGGCCTAATCTAACGAACAGTTTGGTTGGAGTCCTTATCCGATTTCATCAGCACTGTGTTGCTCTTATGTGTGATGTAGAAAAGATGTTTCATCAATTTCATGTATGTGAGCCTGACAGGAATTATTTGCGCTTCCTTTGGTGGAAGAAAGGAAATCTGCACACAGACCCTCAAAAGTTTCGAATGAAAGTACATTTGTTTGGTGCCGCTTTTTCTCCTGGATGTACAAACTATGGGCTGAAACATTTAGCAAAAATGAACAGTGTTCTATATCCTCTAAGCTCCCAATTCATCCTAAGAAATTTTTATGTGGATGATGGAATTACAAGTGTTAACAGTACAGAACAGGGCATTAAGCTTGCAAGGGAGCCTCAAGAACTTTGTGCCAAAGGTGGTCTCCGGCTACACAAGTTTGTTTCAAACAACACAACTGTCCTAGACAGCATAACATCCTCTGAGCGTGCAATTGATGTAAAAAATTTCAGTCTTGCATTTGATGACTTGCCAATAGAAAGAGCTTTAGGAATTCAGTGGCATATTGAATCAGACTGTTTTAAATTTAATTTCAGTCTCAAGGGTCAGCCTGGAACTCATTGGGGAATTCTTTCCACAATTGCCTCTTTGTATGATCCTTCAGGATTTGTAGCTCCTTTCGTTTTTAATGGTAAAAGAGTTCTCCAAGAGATGTGTAGAAGGGGCATAAGCTGGGATGACACTCTGCATGATGAGCTTCAGCCACGGTGGGAGCTTTGGAAGAATGATTTAATTAATTTGAAACATGTAAGCATCCCTCGTAGTTATGTACCTGCCAGCTTTGGAAAAGTTGTACAGGTCGAGTTTCATCATTTTACGGTCGCTAGCATTTGTGGATACGGACAGAGCTCATACTTGAGACTTAAGAATGAAATTGGAGAGGTTCATTGCACCCTCGTTATGGGAAAGTCACGTGTCTCTCCTACAAAGGTTACAACTATTCCCAGGTTAGAACTGATGGCTGCAATGATCTCAGATAAGATCAGTGGTCTCTTGAAGAATGAACTTGAGTATTTTGATATTGATGAGTTCTTTTGGACAGACTCTAAGGTAGTTTTGGGATATATTAACAATGAGGCACACAGATTCCACACATTTGTGGCAAATAGAGTACAGAGGATTCATCTTAGCACGACTACCCAACAATGGAGATATGTCCCAACTACTGAAAACCCTGCTGACCATGCTTCTAGAGGTCTTACTGTTTGTGAACTGCTTTCATCAAACTGGTTTAAAGGGCCCAAATTTCTTTGGGAACGAGTATTACCTTCACTGGAGATATGTCCCAACTACTGAAAACCCTGCTGACCATGCTTCTAGAGGTCTTACTGTTTGTGAACTGCTTTCATCAAACTGGTTTAAAGGGCCCAAATTTCTTTGGGAACGAGTATTACCTTCACACTCAAATATGATCCCAGAGCTTTCAATTGGAGATCCTGAGGTCAGAGTATCGCAAGTGCTAACCACAACAGTCACAGAGCAAAAGAGCCTCATAGATCGTCTGATCAGTTTTTCATCCTGGTCACGTGCTGTTCAAGCTGTTGCACGCATTCTTAGAAGAATTCAAAAGAACAAATAAGATGGAATTTCCACAGTAACAGAAAGACAGAATGCAAAGAGTCTTATAATAAAAACACTGCAGAAACAAGTTTATGGAAATGAGCTAAAGATACTTAAAACAGGAGTTCCACTGCCTTCACATAACAGTCTGTTTTCTCTTGATGCCTTTATAGATAAAGATGGTGTGCTCAAGGTGGGAGGAAGACTTAGTAGCTCTTCTCTTCCCCATCCACTGAAACATCCCACAATTCTGCCCAAGAATCATCACATCACAACTTTGATAGTTGGTCATCGTCATGAAAGAATCAAACATCAAGGGAAAGGTCTTACAATTAATGAAATCAGATCAAATGATTTCTGGATTCCTTCCATCAGTCGAGTAGTAACACGTCATATTCAGCAGTGCATCATCTGTAGGAAGTACAGGAGACCTATAGAAGAACAAAGAATGGCCGACTTGCCTCCAGAACGAGTGGATCCTTCACCTCCATTCACATATTGTGGAATGGATTGTTTTGGCCCATTTCTTACTAAAGAAGGTAGAAAAGTAAATAAAAGGTATGGTCTTCTGTTTACATGTTTTTGTTCTCGGGCCATTCATATAGAAATGCTGGATGACATGTCAACAAATGCTTTTATCAATGGGCTCCGCTGCTTTATCGCTGTACGTGGTGCAGTTTGACAAATAAAGTCAGATCAAGGAAGCAACTTTCTCGGAGCAAAAAATGAGCTAAAGGAAGCACTTAAAGAAGTCGATAATGAACGAATAATGGCCTTTCTTGCTGAGAGACAGTGCGATTTTAACATGAATGTGCCATACTCAAGCCATGTTGGTGGAGTTTGGGAACGTCAGATCAAGACAGTAAAAAATGTGCTTAACATCACTCTCTCACTCTCTTCTGGAAGATTAGATGATTCTTCTCTGCGAACATTCTTATATGAGGCAATGTCAATTGTAAACAGCCGTCCCCTTACCACTGACAACCTTAATGACCCAAGTAGTCTTGAACCACTTACCCCTAATCACCTTTTGACTCTAAAATCTACTGCTGCCGTGCCTCCTCAGGGAAAGTTTGTTAAGGAGGACATGTATGCAAGGAAAAGATGGCGACATGTTCAATATTTTGCAGAGCAATTTTGGAGCAGATGGCGGAAGGAATATATTTTTAACATTGCTCTCAGACAGCGCTGGCACATACCAAGAAGAAATTTGCAAATAGGTGACATAGTAATAATGAAAGAAGATGATCTACCTAGAACTGAATGGCGTTTAGGTAGAATAGTAGAGACCAAAACTGACAAAGATGGACTTGTAAGGAGGGTCAAAATCCACCTCGGAGACCGGAAGCTAGGTAAGAAGGGAGAAAGGCTTAGCAAACCATAAGTAGTTGAACGCCCTATTCAGAAGCTGGTCCTTTTGCTGGAGACTAGTTAAGATCTGTTCCTCAACTCTCTCCACAACTTGACCTTTACCTCAGTTAGTTTGCTATTTCATTGAGCTTGTTGTTTAAAATTCTGTTATCAATTGCCAGTGTTGAAATCATTATAGTTAAATCTTTAATGATTTGGTGGGAGTGTAAAGGACACATGATACTTCAGCAGGGCTTGAATCGCAGCGTTTGCGTGACTTTTATTTTGATAAGTTATTGAGTGTCCTGGTTTGCATAATTAATTGCGCAGTTTGCCGGGAATAGGAAAGGAAAATGGCGACATATGGAGCTAACAAACAAGCACCTCGCTGAAAAGTGAACAAGGTATTAATTTCTCTGTTATATGTAAAACAAATGTTACGAATGTTTATGTTAAGTTATTTATATGCCTTTTATTTGTACTTTGCCTTTTATAGCTCTTACGGTGTGTTTATGAAACAAGGTTACGGAAACGATAATAAACATTCATAAACCATCAGTCTGAGAGCTGACCATCATTCAGCCGGGGTCGCTACAGTAATCTCGCAAGACTCTACAGAAGGCCAAACTTAAATAACATTACAATGCAACAAAGATATCTAAACTTCCCAAGCTTTTCTTCTATTCTATTCTATATATCATCCCTATACAGTCATATGAAAAAGTTTGGGAACCCCTCTTAATTCTTTGGATTTTTGTTTATCATTGGCTGTTCTTTCAAAGTAGCAACTTCCTTTTAATATATGACATGCCTTATGGAAACAGTAGTATTTCAGCAGTGACATTAAGTTTATTGGATTAACAGAAAATATGCAATATGGATCATAACAAAATTAGATAGGTGCATAAATATGGGCACCCCAACAGAGATATTACATCAATACTTAGTTGAGCCTCCTTTAGCAAATATAACAGCCTCTAGACGCCTCTATAGCCTTTGATGAGTGTCTGGATTCTGGATGGAGGTATTTTTGAACATTCTTCCATACAAAATCTCTCCAGTTCAGTTAAATTTGATGGCTGCCAGGCATGGACAGCCTGCTTCAAATCATCCCATAGATTTTCGATGATATTCAAGTCAGGGGACTGTGACGGCCAAACGACATTTTACTTCTCTCTCTGCATGAATGCCTTTGTAGATTTCGAACTGTGTTTTAGATAGATAGATAGATAGATAGATACTTTATTAATCCCAAGGGGGATTAACATCAATGTTTTGGGTCATTGTCTTGTTGGAATATCCAACCCCTGCGTAACTTCAACTTTGTGACTGATGCTTGAACCTGAAGAATTTGTTGAATCTGGGTTGAATTCATCCGACCCTCGACTTTAACAAGTCCCTGAACTAGCCCCACAGCCCCACAGCATGATGGAACCTCCACCAAATTTGACAGTAGGTAGCAGGTGTTTTTCTTGGAATGCGGTGTTCTTCTTCCGCAATGCAAAGCACTTTTTGTTGTGACCAAATAACTCAATTTTTGTCTCATCAGTCCAAAGCACTTTTTTCCAAAATGAATCTGGCTTGTCTAAATGAGCATTTGCATACAACAAGCGACACTGTTTGTGGCGCGAGTGCAGAATGGGCTTCTTTCTTGTCACCCTACTATGCAGATGTTCTTTGTGCAAATTGCACTGAATTGTAGAATGATGTACAGATACACCATTTAGCAGCAAGATGTTCTTGCAGGTCTTTGGAGGTGATCTGTGGGTTGTCTGTAATCATTCTCACAATCCTGCGCATATGACGCTCCTGTATTTTGCTTGGCCTGCCAGACCTGGGTTTAACAGCAACTGTGCCTGTGGCCTTCCATTTCCTGATTACATTCCTTACAGTTGAAACTGACAGTTTAAACCTATGAGAGAGCTTTTTCTAGCCTTCCCCTAAACCATGAGACTGAACAATCTTTGTTTTCAGATCTTTTGAGAGTTGCTTTGAGGATCCCATGCTGTCACTCTTCAGAGGAGAGTCAAAGGGAAGCACAACTTGCAATTGACCACCTTAAATACCTTTTCTAATAATTGGACACACCTGTCTATGAAGTTCAAGGGTTAACGAGCTAATCCAACCAATTTGGTGTTGCAAGTAATCAGTATTGAGCAGATACATGCATTCAAATCAGTAAAATTACAAGGGGACCCACATTTTTGCACAGCCAGTTTTTTCACATTTGATTTAATTTCATACAACTAAATACTGCTTCACTAAAAATATTTGTTCGGAAAACACCCCAGTACTCAGATGTTCCTAGGAAATGAAAGATATACCACTGTTATCTTTTTTGTTGAAAGTATAGTCAATTATTATGCAGGCTAAGAGGGGTTCCCAAACGTTTTCATATGACTGTATATGTTAACAAATTGTTCTTTAAGAAACTAGATTCAATTATAACCTCATTTGTCTGGAACTGTATTTAAAAGGTGTCTCTACAAAGGCCTAAAGCAGAAGGTGGCATAACACTACCTAACTTTCAATTTTATTACTGGGTGGCAAATATACACACTATAAAAACACTACAAATTTACACAAGCCAGGGCAGCAATGGAAATAAACTCTTGCTGTACTTCTTTATATGCACTGCTGTATGCCCCAATAAATACTAATTATCTTCAATATAGCAATAATCCAATTCTTCACCAATCACTCAGAATATGGAACCAATGCAAGATGCACTTCAACACTGAGAAGCTTTTATCTATTACTCCTCTACACGATAATCACCTTTTTCAACCCTGTTTTATGTTTGTAAAACATCTGCAATCAAAATACGTAGAAAACTGTATATAAATAATCTTTTTTCATCTTAAAAACAATTACAATTTAGATTTTACTTCCCAGCAACACAATTTTTCCACTGCTTTCAAATTAGAAATTTTACTAAAAGAAATCTACTCAATTTTCCACACCTTCTACCCATTTCTGTTACAGAAGAAATACTGATTAGTCTCAACAATATAAATGCTGTATATATATATATATATATATATATATATATATATATATATATATATATATATATATATATATATATATATATATATATTAGTGCTGGACAGTGATCAAAATTTTTAATTGTGATTAATTGCAAACAATCACAACAATCACATTGTTATGTGCAAAATTCAATAATGAACTGAAAAGTAGTGTATTGCATGTATTTGGTTTGCAAACACTTTAAACAAATAAGGTGCTTTTTAACAGCAGTATTCCTTTTACATAGTAACAGTTAAAATATTTCTTGTAAATCTCAATTTAAACATTAATGTAATCAAATCAAATATGAAACCAAAGCTATTTACCACTGCAAGGACATTAACATTTTATCTAGATTGTTATAGAAAAACAAGTTACTCTCAGAGTCCAGAGCCACGATCACAACATTATAACAGGCACTTTCCGAGCAACAGCAAGTTAACATTTCTAAATCTGTTTTGTTTTTTATCTGAACAGATACCAGCAGAAAAATGTTCTTTTATCAGGGAGCAGCATAAACAGTCTATGTCCAGTAGCAACTCTTTGAGGGCTAATATTTTTTCCAAAAAACTCATTTTTCTGAAAAGCGCACAAAGCAATGGTTTCACACATAAATCTGTTGCTGCCAGTTGTACCTGCTGTTGGTGCCTGTTTGCAGTTTGTGGTAGCAGTGGCTGTATGGGGGGAGGCTCGACGGCCAGCAGGAATGCATAGTGGGCTGGCTGCCTGGCTATCTGTGGGACGCAATATGGTTTGTACCTCCTGTCATTGTAAGTGTCCATCCTCCCAGGCAAACGTTGCCATAGGTGCATCAGCCACACGAACATGTTCATCACCACGATCAGCTGATGCCAGTGCCTCACTTTCGTTTTCGATCTACATCTCCAGATCACTTGCATCAAAATCAGAGTCCGATTCAGCAATAATACGAAAAAAGTCATCCACAGATTATTTTGCTTTGAGCATTTACTTTGGTATCTCTCCACATGCCATTTTAGAAGCTGGGAATCGAGGTCAAATCAGTAAAGCTAACTTTCCTTCTAGCAAAAGCATATTAAAAAGAGCTGTAACAAGAAGATCATTGATCTCTAACGATCGCTAGTGAGACTAATGCGTTAACACATAATAAAATAATTCTCTGCATTAATTAATTAATGCATTCATTCAATAATAACGTATTAAATTGCCTAGCCCTAATATATATATATACATATACAGTATATATACTAGGGGGTTCCCCACTGCTCAATTCACTCGCCAGCCCCCGGCCTGCGTTACTTCATGTCTCTGCCGCTCGCGTTGTGAAGAGTGGGGCTGAACGCACCCCAAGGAGACATGGTCGCTCCTCCGAAGCCCCCTGTTATACAGTAATAGAATGGGAAACAAATACAGTTTTTTTTCACCTGCTCTTTGCTCGATCAGCTGCTGTATTGCTGCTGCTGCTGTGCCATGTGATCTGCATCTTGCTTCAAACATTTAAAAGCCTGTACAGCAGCTGTCCTACTCTTTGTCTTTTATTTCCGGACCCGGGCATGGTTAAATCTCTTGGCACAAAGTCTCATCTCGCGGGATGTGAGTTCTTGATATTTTTTACTTTATAATTTAAAAACGGAATAATAAAATCTAACAACATCACATAAATTCTGAAAAGAATGATACCAAGCATATATATGTTGGTTTTAAAATAAGCCCCATTTAAAGCGTGACAAAAAACGTGACATTAAAAATGGCACCATTGCACTTCCGTTGCACTTTTAGGCTTAGGATTTTATATATCTACTGCTCAAAAAAATTAAACCAACACTTTTTAATCAGAGTATAGCTTCAAGTCAATGAAACTTTTGGGATATTGATCTGGTCAGTTAAGTAGCAGAGGGGGTTGTTAATCAGTTTCAGCTGCTTTGGTGTTAATGAAATTGTGCACCAGAGGTGCAACAATGAGATGACCCCCAAAACAGGAATGGAGGCCACTGTCCATTCCCTCCTCATCTTTTCTGTTTTTTTCACTAGTTTTGCATTTGGCTACACCTGAACCCTACAGAGTTTGGTTGCACAGGTAGTCCAACTTCTCCAGAATGGCACATCAATATGTGCCATTGCCAGAAGGTTTGCTGTGTCTCCCAGCACAGTCTCAAGGGCATGGAGGAGATTCCAGGAGACAGGCAGTTACTCTAGGAAAGCTGGACAGGGCTGTAGAAGGTCCTTAACCCATCAGCAGTACCGGTATGTGCTCCTTTGGGCAAGGAGGAATAGGATGAGCACTGCCAGTACCCTACAAAATGACCTCCAGCAGGCCACTGGTGTGAATGTCTCTGACCAAACAATCAGAAACAGACTTCATGAGGGTGGCCTGAGGGCCCGACATCCTCTAGTGGGCCCTGTGCTCACTGCCCAGCACTGTAGAGCTCGATTGGGATTTGCCATAGAATACCAGAATTGGCAGGTCCACCACTGGTGCCCTGTGCTTTTCAGAGATGAGAGCAGGTTCACCCTGAGCACATGTGACAGATGTGAAAGGGTCTATAGAAGCCGTGAAGAACATTATGCTGCGTGTAACATTGTTCAGCATGACTGGTTTGGTGGTGGGTCAGTGATGGTCTGGGGAGGCATATCCATGGAGGGACGAAAACCTTGGACCCATTGTCAGACCCTATGCTGGTGCAATGGGTCCTGGGTTCATCCTGGTGCATGACAATGTCCAGCCTCATGTGACGAGAGTATGAAGGCAGTTCCTGGAGGATGAATGAATTGATATCATTGACTGGCCACCACACTCACCTGACCTAAATCCAATAGAACACCTCTGGAACAATATGTTTCGGTCCATCCGATGCTGCCAGGTTGTACCTCAGACTGACCAGGAGCTCAGTGATGCCCTGTTCCAGATCTGGGAGGAGATCCCCCAGGACACCATCTGCTGTCTCATTAGGAGCATGCCCCGACGTTGTCAGGCATGCATACGAGCACGTGGGGGCCATACAAACTACTGAGTACAATTTTGAATTGCTGCAATGAAATTTTGGCAAAATGGACTAACCTGCTGCATCATTTTTTCACGTTGATTTTTGGGGTGTCTTTGAATTCGGCCCTCTGTAGGTTGATAATTTTCATTTCCATCAAACGATGTGGCATCCTATCATTCCTAACACATTACCCATTCCATATCAGTATAGATATCCAGCATGATTTTTTTCCCATTGAGATCTGATGTGTTTTCAAAGTGTTTCTTTCATTTTTTAGAGAGGTCGTGAACCCAAGAAAGAGCATCGGCATTGGCCTGGAGCAAGCCTCAGCGATAAACGACTAAAAACCTGTAAGGCTGAAGATCTAAAAACCATTGTGTGACACGTGGGTTCGACTCCTTGTGTCTTGCCATCCACTGCAAAGCAGCATGGTTGGTAACAAGAGTAAACTCATGACCTAAGAGGTAATAACTCAGCTGTGTACTTGCCTATTTAATTGCCAAGGCCTCCCGTTTCACTGCCACATACCTTGTTTCCTGATCCAACAGTTTCTAGCTCAGGAACATTATGAGGTGCTCAACACCATCGATGCTGTGGTTCAGCACAGCACCAAGACCTGTGTCTGAAGCATCAGTCTGGAGAATGAAAGGCAAAGAAAAATCAGGAGAAATTAATACAGGTGCCGAGGTTAGAGCCTGCTTTAGGTCACGAAATACAAAGTCAGCCTTTTCATCTCATACCAGTGCATTGGGAGCCTTTTTCTTTGTAAAATTTGTCAAGGGCACCGCTATAGCACTGACACACAAATAGATGTAATGTGTTTTTCTGCTGTTTGTCGGGTTTGCTGGTGTGGATAGTACTTACAGACTGTGATTGACAGCAGTGCCCTGGAAGGTGCGATATCTGGTTTCCTTTTTATTTTCTGGGGGGAAATTTGCATAAAGCATGCCGTTTTTAAAAGTAGAGTAGAACAGCCAAGGAGAAGAAGGAAAAATCAGACTTAACAGATCAACTTCTGCCCGGGCCATTAGAAGAGCTTCTTCTTATTATTCTTTCGGCTGCTCCCGTAAGGGGTGGCCACAGCGGATCATCTTCTTCCATATCTTTCTGTCCTCTGCAACTTGTTCTGTTACACCCATCACCATGCAGGTCCATGTGGTCCTCTCTCACCACATCCATAAACCTTCTCTTAGGCCTTCCTCTTTTTCTCTTGCCTGGCAGCTCTATCCTTAGCATCCTTCTCCCAATATACTCGGCATCTCTCCTCTGCACATATCCAAACCAATGCAATCTTGCCTCTCTGACTTTGTTTCAACAGTCCAACTTGAGCTGACCCTCTAATGTACTCATTTCTAATCCTGTCCATCCTCGTCACACCCAGTGAAAATCTAAGCATCTTTAACTCTGCCACCTCCAGCTCTGTCTCCTGCTTTCTGGTCAGTGCCACCATCTCCAACCCATATAACATAGCTGGTTTCACTACCATCCTGTAGACCTTCCCTTTCACTCTTGCTGATATCCGTCTGTCATAAATCACTCCTGTCATTCTTCTCCACCCATTCCACCCTGCCTGCATTCTCTTTTTCACCTCTCTTCCACAATCCCCATTACTTTGTACTGTTGATCCCAAGTATTTAAACTCATCCACCTTCGCTAACTCTACTCCCTGCATCCTCACCATTCCACTGACCTCCCTCTCATTTACACACATGTATTCTGTCTTGTTCCTACTGACCTTTCTTCCTCTCCTCTCTAGAGCATATCTCCACCTCTCCAGGGTCTTCTCAACCTGCTCCCTATTATCGCTACAGATCACAATGTCATCAGCAAACATTATAGTCCACGAGGACTCCTGTCAAATCTCGTCTGTCAACCTGTCCATCACCATTGCAAATAAGAAAGGGCTCAGAGTCAATCCCTGATGTAATCCCACCTCCACTTTGCATGCATCCGTCACTCCTACCGCAGATCTCACCACAGTCACACTTCCCTCGTACATATCCTGTACAACTCTTACATACTTCTCTGCCACTCCCGACTTCCTCATACAGTACCATAACTCCTCTCGAGGCACCCTGTCATATGCTTTCTCAAGGTCCACAAAGACGCAATGCAACTACTTCTGGTCTTCTCTATACTTCTCCATCAACACCCTCAGAGCAAACATCGCCTCTGTGGTGCTCTTTCTTGGCATAAAACCATACTGCTGCTCACTAATCATTACCTCACTTCTTAACCTAGCTTCCACTACTCTTTCCTATAGCTTCATGCTGCGGCTCATCAATGTTATCCCTCTGTAGTTACTACAGTCCTGCACATCCCCCTTATTCTTAAATATTGGCACCAGTACACTTTTTCTCCACTCCTCAGGCATCCTCTCACTTTCCAAGATTCCATTAAACAATCTGGTTAAAAACTCCTCTTCATCTCTCCTAAACACCTCCATGCTTCCATAGGTATGTCATCTTGACCAACGGCTTTTCCATTCGTTATCCTCTTCATAGCTGTCCTTACTTCCTCCTTGCTAATCCGTTGCACTTCCTGATTCACTATCTCCACATCATCCAACCTCTTCTATCTCTCATTCTCTTCATTCATAAGTCTCTCAAAGTACTCTTTTCATCTGCTCAACACACTCTCCTCGCTTGTGAGTATGTTTCCATCTTTATCCTTTATTACCCTAACCAGCTGCACATCTTTCCCGGCTCAGTCCCTCTGTCTTGCCAATCGGTACAGGTCCTTTTCTCTCTCCTTAGTGCCCAACCTCTCCTACAACTCATCATACACCTTTTCTTTAGCCTTCGCCACCTCTCTTTTCACCTTGCACCTTATCTCCTTGTACTCTTGTCTACTTTCTGCATCTCTCTGACTATCCCACTTCTTATTTGCCATCCTCTTCCTCTGTTTACTCTCCTGTACTTCCCCATTCCACTACCAGGTTTCCATTTCCTCCTTCCTCTGTCCAGATGTCACGCCAAGCACACTTCTTGCTGTCACCCTTACTACATCTGCTGTAGTTTCCCAACTGTCTGGTAATTCTTCACTGCCACCCAGTGCCTGTCTCATCTTCTCCCTAAACTCAACCTTGCAGTCTTCCTTTTTCCTTTTTCAACTTCCACCATTTGATCCTTGGCTCTGCCCTCACTCTCTTCCTCTTCTCGCTAACATCATCCTACAGACCACCAGCCTATGCTGCTGAACTACACTTCCCCTGCCACTACTTTGCAGTCTTCAATCTCCTTCAGATTGACTCTTCTGCATAGGATGTAATCTACCTGTGTGCATCTTCCCCCACTGTTGTACGTAACCCTATGTTCCTCCCTCTTCTTCAAATACGTATTCACCACAGCCATGTCCATCCTTTTGGCAAATTCCACTATCCTCTGACATTCTTCATTCCCCTCCTTGACACCATACCTACCCATCACCTCCTCGTCTCCTCTGTTTCCTTCACCAGCATGTTCATTGAAATCCACTCCAATCACCACTTTCTGTCCCTTGGGTACACTGTTCATCACTTCATCCAACTCACTCCAAAAATCTTCTTTCTCATTCATTGCACACCCAACTTGCAGGGCATATGCACTAACAACATTCATCATCACACCTCCAATTTCCAGCTTCATAATCATTACTCTGCCTGACACATTAGAAGAGCTTCTGTAGCTCCTAAAGACCTGTCTGTTAGGTGGAGGTCAGCAATTCACTCCTGAATTGTGAATTTGGTGTTCCGTTTCTGGGATAATTTGTGTATAATACTGTTAAGTGTTAGGGGGTAATGTAGGCTGCGGGAGGAGGAATGCTGGAGGGGAACCGGAAGGGGAGAAAAGGGAGGAGCAATGGGGGAGAAGAGGAAGTGCATTTGGCTGTAAGACGTTATTTTTGTTAAATTAATGTTATCAAGATCTCACAGTAGAGTCAAACTCACTTGTAAAACACAACATGGTGTCTGAAGTGATCTGGCTGTGGTGAACAAGTCTCCAGTATTAAACTTTCACTCAAACAAATAAGCATTGGAGAATCCGCAAGAAAAGATTGCTAATCAGCACTTGTAGGGGTCAAAATGGATGCCGCCGTTGCAGGTGCACGTCAGCAAATCGCAGAAGCTTCAGGGCCGTCCGCAACATTCAGTATTCAGCCACCAGAGTCTTTCAATTTTTTCAAACCCCAAGAATGGCTGAAATGGATATGGCGTTTTGAAAGGTTCGCCAGACAAGCAACATGCATGCATCCCCAGAAGAGAATCAGGTGAACATGCTCATTTACTGTATGAGCGATGAAGCGAATGATGGTTTAAGGAGCTTGAATTTAAATGAGCAACAGATAAAAGAGTACACGCATGTTAGGAATGGCTTTGATGACTTTTTTTATTATTAAAAGAAATTCATTTATGAACACGCAAGGTTCAATATACGGAAGCAGGGCGAGACCAAAATTGTTTATTCTTTTGTCACTGCCCTATATGCCTTAGCAGAGCATTGCAATTGTGGGCCGCTGCACAACGAACTTATATGCGAGAGGCTTGTTGTTGGATTGTCAGATATGTGTCTCTCGGAGCGTGTGTAGGTTGATAAAGACTTAACATTAGATAAAGCAATTAGAATGGCAAGGCAATAAGAAGAAGTTAAACGTCAGCAGAGTACTGTGCGTAGTGACTGTAATATTGTAACAAAAGAAGCCTGGTCTGTGGACAGAGTTTTTAACGACAGCACCCCCTATAATAAAGGAAAGTATACCAAGTTCAAAACAAAACAAAAGTACAGCAGAAAGCAGCAATTGCTGCCCCACACACCCAATACAACAGTGTCCAGCATGAGATGTTAACTGCCTCCTGTGTGGTAAAAAAAGGTATTTTAGACATATGTGTGCCACTCTGAAAACTGTATACGAGGTCACTGAGGAATATAGTATATTCTTGGGAACTGTCTCAGCTGGGGGCGATCCCTGAAGTGACTGTAATTCCTCATCATATTTTCAGTGAAGATTTTGCTCGTACATCTAAGCCTGCTCTGAAACATGCGGTGAAACCTCTTCTAGGGCCAGGGCAGACACCAATAGATGTAATTGGCGTCACAAGCTTCTTAATGAAGAGAGGAGAGAGAGAGAGAGATAGTGGAGGATGTTTACATAATTCAAAATCTCCATACAGCACTGCTTGGAAGACCAGCTGTTACAAAGCTAAAACTGGTAGCACACCTTGATAGCATTACTTTGTAGGCCCTAAAGAGACAATATCCAAAATTGTGCAGTGATTTAGGTATCATCCAACAGCCATATGCTATTAAACTAAAGCCAGGTGCAGTGCCCTTTTCCCTAAAGACACCAAGACAGATTCCACTCCCTCTGATGCATAAAGTCAAAGAGGAGCTCCAACAAATGGAAATCATGGGAGGAGTTAGCAGAGTGGAGGAGCCAACTGACTGGTGTGCAGGCCTTGTGGTAGTCCCAAAGAAAAACGGTGCTGTGCGGATATGCGTTGATCTCACCAAGTTAAATGAATCGGTGTGCAGAGAAAAATACATGCAGCCCTCTGTGGAACAGACTCTTGGCATGTTAGCAGGTGCAAAGCTTTTTAGCAAGCTTGATGTCAATATGGGATTTGGCAAATCCCCCTGAATAAATAGTCAGTTAAGTTCACAACATTCATAACCCCTTTTGGGAAGTATTACTTCAATTGCCTTGCATTTGGCATTGCTTCTGCATCTGAATATTTTCAAAGTCGCATGGTCTCGGACGTCACAGAAGGACTGGAGGGAGTCACCTGTCATATGGATGATGTGCTTATTTGGGGGAAGACAAAAAAGACAAGAAGAGCATGATGCAAGACTGTAATGCACTATTAAAAAAATCCAGGAAGCAGGTATCACTTTGAATATTGAAAAATGCAGTTTGAATTAAAAAGAGGTGCAGTTTTTAGGTCATATAGTCTCAGCCGATGGGATTAAACCAGACCCAAGCAACACAGATGCTATACTTAAAATGCAAGAGCCTTCTAATGTTAGTGAGCTAAGGAGTTTTTTGGGTATGGTAAATCAGCTTGGAAAATGTATTCCTCGCTTAGCAGAAAAAGACAAACCATTGAGAGACCTGCTTTCTAAGAAAAACCACTGGGTTTTGGGATTAGACCAAGTCAAAGCTTTTGAAACTCTCAAGGAGGAGCTCTCTTCAGCACCTGTGCTGGTAATGTATGATCCAAACAGAGACATCAAAGTGTCAACAGATGCTTCATCGTTTAGGTTAGGAGCAGTCCTTCTGTAGATGTAGGCAGTGGAGTGGAAGCCTGTTGCATAAGCATAATGCTCACTCACACAAACGGAGCAACGATATGCACAGGTGGAGAAAGAAGCACTGAGCCTGACGCATGCGAGAGATTCAGAGACTACATAATTGGGAAACACATCATGATGGAAACTGATCATAAGCCTCTACTGAGCCTTCAAGGAACTCAAGCATTGGATGCTCTGCCAACAAGAATTCAGCGCTTCAGGATGAGATTGATGAGGTACTGTTATTCAATTGCTCATGTCCCAGGGAAAAGTCTATGGATTGCAGACGCTTTGTCACGTGCACCAGTTAGACGGGAAATAAATCGTGAAGAAGATAAATTCATGGAAAGCACCAATATTTATATTTATGCTATTATAAAATATCTTCCAGCCAGCACTGCCTACATTGAAAGACTAAGGGAGCATCTTAAAGCTGACAGTATCTGCTCCCAAGTTATGTCAATGTGTATAGAGGGATGGCCAGACAGATCAAAATGTATTGGGCCTTTAAGTCAGTACTGGGTTCAGCGTGCTTTCCTTACTGTTCAGGATGGATTGTTGTTAAAAGGGACTAGGCTGGTCATACCTTCCACATTAAGGAATGATGTGCTGTCTAAGATCCGTGAGGGACATCAAGGGGTGGTAAAATGCCGAGAATGTGCCCGTCAGTAAGTGTGGTGGCCTGGCCTCAGCCATCAACTCAATGAGCTTGTACAAAATTGCAGGACATGCATAAAAGAAAGAACAAATCACACCGAACCATTAATACCAACCGACTATCCAAGCAGACCTTGGCAAAGACTTGGCGCTGATTTATTTTCACTAAAAGGCCAAAACTACCTACTAGTAGTGGACTATGAGCGAGCAGTACAAACCATTAAAAATCTACTGCAGAAAGCTAGTGATCCATATTTAGCACTGCTTGCCTACAGATCTACACCTCTACACAATGGGTACAGCCCTGCACAGCTGCTTATGGGAAGACGACTCTGTACTACTGTGCTTGTACTCCCGCAATTGCTGAACCCCTCAGTTCCTGATGCAGTCACAGTTGCTTTGCGGGAAAGGGAAAAGAGGATAGTGGATATGCAAATCTTTAACAAAAGGCACAATGTGAGAAACCTCGGCAAGTTGCCAGTTGGAAGTGATATCTGGGTGACTGACTCTAACTTACATGGAACAGTTGTTCAAGAACATCCAACCCCTCAATCATACTTGGTTGATGTGCCTCATGGAACAAATAGCCGCAACCGTTGTCACCTGGGGCCTCATGCATAACGCTGTGCGTAGAATTCACACTAAAACATGGTGTAAGGACAAAAGCGGAAATGTGCATACACACAAAAAAATCCAGATGCATAAATCAGTGCCTTCGCCAACTTCCACATTTTTCCGCTCCATAAAACCCGTTCAGCGTGAAAAGTAATGCACGTGCACACGCCTGCTGCCCCACCCCGTCTCCTCCCAGAATTACGCCTCTTTGAATATGCAAATCAATATAAATAGCCCTTAAGCTCAGCGCTCTGTGAAAAGACAATGGAATATAGAAGAATTTCACAAATACCAACTGGAGGCAAGGAAAAATGTACTATTTGTTGGTTTAAGCAGTGGTATAAATAACAAAAGGAAGTTGATTGAGTGTCATAGAGTATCGGAGAAACTCAAAAGCTCAAGTTCACAAAGTCACACAGTGCCCGAAATAAAAAAGAACTTGTCAGATATCAAAGTCGCTGTGAAAAGGCGAGTCGTAGCCCACCGTCTGAGTGTCATATGAAAGCTTATTAGGGTACAGAGAAAAGAAAAAAAAATAAGGACACAGTGGGGGGAAAACTTTGTCAACTTTAATCTCAAAATTTCCACTTTAATCACACAGTTTATTTTGTCATTAAAGTAGAACATCATAAACTTCATCTTTAAATCATTTAATTTACTAGTTTCTCAAATCCCATCGTAACTAAAGTAGCACATTAAATGCTTTGTTTTGTATTTGTTCTTCCATGTGTGTGAATCACTACATGCTTCTTAAACGGGCTTTCTCTTCTTCTGACTGGATACAGAATCCATTACATTCGTGATATTACAGCTCTCTGTATAATTAAAATACTGAGATGTATACTTGATATCATTTTCACGATGATAGGAGTTAAAGCATGTTATTAAACATGGGAACACGGTGGCACAGGGATAGTGACGAGCTGGCGCCCTGTCCAGAGACTGCCTCACGCAAGATGCTTGCTGCGTCATGCGCGGCCTTCGATGAAATAATTTTTTGCAGCAGTACTGTTTCTTTCAAATGTACTAACACCCAATTCCTGTCCTTCCTTTTCTTTCTCCAAGTAACCAATCGCCACACAATCAGCTCTGTAATAGATGTTAAGCCATCTGTAAGCTTAGAACACAGATTCTTCAAAACTTTTAAGGAATATTGAAATATTTTCGTAGTACATGTTTAATTATTCTATCCATCTATCCTTCCAGTGTCGCGCCAGCCCCAAGACTCAAGAATACAGTGCAAGGCAGGAACAATCCGTGAACAGCTCCTTGCTAGCACTGAGACACCGTGTCCTTACATGTCTACTTATTAACAATATAGATTATTTAAATGATGTTAACATTTTATCTGTATATGGTAATAAACATATTCAACTGCACTTCTTCTTAAAAATGATATCGTCATCATATGTAAATACGCACTTTATAAAGTGGCTCAGGTTGTGCAATATTATAACTGTAGTGCAAGTTTACAGTGAGGTAATTGTACTTATAAATACAAACAGTTCTACAAGGAGCACTTAATGGATTGATTGAGTGCGCTAATAGTTCTTGGGATGAAGCTGTTTCTGAACTGCGATGTCCCTACAGGAAAGGCTCTGAAGCGTTTGCTGTTTGAGAGCAGTTCAATAGAGAACATGGCTGAGGCAACGTGTGCTTGATGCTGTCTACCAATAATTCTCTTTCCAATCAGATTGCACACTCAGATACAGTGGGATAAATAGTCTGAGTGGTGCATCGAGAGGAACAATGCTAAACCAGCTATGGTATTTGGAATAGTTTGGGCATTATATTGTTACAGGCTAATTACAATCAGATGCCTTAAACTAATAAAAAATATGCGGTTAATTTCAGGGTATATGATAAAGCCGCATCAGGGATATGGATCTAAAAAAGAAAGGGAAACCACACTGGAACAAAAGCACTGCTTTGACGCTGAGTGCCACCAGTTTGCAAAACCGAGTGGAGAACTTGCATATGCCAAGCATATAGCTAGCGTGAAAATGTGCGTAGCTTTATGCCAAGTTTAGGTTTTACACATCGCGATTTGAGCGTGGAAATGGGAGTATGCAACATTTTTGTGCGTATGCACCATTTACACATGAGGCCCCTGATCCCCATGCAGCCACCTGCTGCAGAAAACAATGATGTCACTCAAGAAAAAATAGAGGTGCTAACACCTTTGCCATCCATTGCATCACCATTGTCAGAAAGTAATGTTTCATCAAACCAGCCCTCAACACCAAGAACCAGATGTGGGAGAGCGATAGTTAAGCCTAAGAAACTGGACTTATAAGGACAAAGAAAAGAAGTGAAAATTTTGCCAAACTGAAATTATTTAATTGATGTAAAATATTGTTTAACGAAAAGTGTTTCTTTCTAAGAAGGGGAGATGTGGGATAATTTGTGTATAATACAGTAATCCCTCCTCCATTGCGGGGGTTGCGTTCCAGAGCCACCCGCGAAATAAGAAAATCCGTGAAGTACAAACCATATGTTTATATGGTTATTTTTATATTGTCATGCTTGGGTCACAGATTTGCGCAGAAACACAGGAGGTTGTAGAGAGACAGGAACGTTATTCAAACACTGCAAACAAACATTTGTCTCTTTTTCAAAAGTTTAAACTGTGCTCCATGACAAGACAGAGATGACAGTTCTGTCTCACAATTAAAAGAATGCAAACATATCTTCCTCTTCAAAGGAGTGCGCATCAGGAGCAGAGACTGTCATAAAGACAGAGGAAAGCAAACAAATCAATAGGGCTGTTTGGCTTTTAAGTATGCGAAGCACCGCGGCACAAAGCTGTTGAAGGCGGCAGCTCACACCCCCTCCGTCAGGAGCAGAGAGAGAGAGAGAGAGAGAGAGAGAGATAGAGAGAGACAGAGAAAAACAAACAAGCAAAAATCAATACATGTCCTTCGAGCTTTTAAGTATGCGAAGCACCGTGCAGCATGTCGCTTCACGAAGCAGCTGCACAGAAGGTAGCAACGTGAAGATAATCTATCAGCATTTTTAGACGAGCGTCCGTATAGTCTAGGTGTGCGAACAGCCCCCCTGCTCAATCCTCCTACGTCAGGATCAGAGAAAGTCAGCGCGAGAGAGAGAGAAAAGTAAGTTGGGTAGCTTCTCAGCCATCTGCCAATAGCGTCCCTTGTATGAAATCAACTGGGCAAAGCAACTGAGGAAGCATGTACCAGAAATTAAAAGACCCATTGTCCTCAGAAATCCGCGAACCAGCAAAAAATCTGCGATATATATTTAAATATGCTTACATATAAAATCCGCGATAGAGTGAAGCCGCGAAAGGCGAAGCGCGATATAGCGAGGGATCACTGTACTGTTAAATGTTAGGGGGCAATGTAGGCTATGGGAGGAGGAATGCTGGAGTGGAGAAAAGGAAGGAGCAACGGGGTAGAGGAGGAAGTGCATTTCGGTGTAAGACGCTGTTTTTGTTAGCGTTTTGTTTGTTGTTTCTCACAGCAGATTCGAACTCACTTGTAAAATACGACACCGTTATTTCTAGCAGACCTTATTTTTCTTAACTGACTGTATAACATTTTACAGTTAATACTTTCACTACACTTCATTTCACCTGCTGACAAGAGTTGCGCTTAAACTTTGGACTTGCTTGTGGTCTTTGGATGAGGAACTGGGGGAGTGATATTTCCACTGTGTATACATTTTTTGTATTTGCACGTATAAGAGTTATTTTGGGTTGGGGTGGGGGGGCAGATGAAAAGAATTGTTGCAGTTCTTTTCTCATCCTGTCTTTTCCTTTGTATAATACATTTCTCAGTGCTTATGAATATTGTCCTCTAGCTTTTTTTCTCATACTGTATATGGTCATTTGTCGATTTGAATTGAATAGTTTAAAAAGGTGTGTACGGTGGTGCGCTGCAGGGTGTAATATTGGCCTATCCTTTTCATCAGCTGCCTTAAAGTAGGACAGGTTAGCGGTAATGATCGAACCGTTTTGAGTTGAGGGGGCAGATTTGTTACACATCTCTCAGAGAAACAGGGAATAATCAGCGGTAGTACAGTGCTAAGCTGAGAAATGCTTGGACCGCTTGGTTCTCGGACGGGGCCAACTCAGGATGGCTTCAACTTTGGGACACTGTTGTTGCACTGTACCCCTGCCCTCTTGGTAACCTAAATATTTGACCTCGTTAAATCCTAAGAAACAATTCTTGGGATTGACCCAAACGCCAGCTTCACCAAGTGCTTGAATCACAGCTTGTAACTGCTATTTGTGTAGCTTCCATGTGCCAGAATAAATGACAATGTCATCCAAGTAGGTGGCATCATTGGAGCTGTGGGGCCATAGGACTTTTTCCCATGCAATCCAAATGGAAGTACACGATATTGCCAGTGTCCGAGAGGGTTAGTGGTTTTGGCCTCTGCAGATTCCGTTAAAGGAATTTACCAGTACCTTTTGGTCATGTCAAGTGTGGTCAGATATTTCACACCCCCTAGCCTCTTGAGGAGGTTGCCCATGTGGGACACAGGTTAGGCGTTGAATTGGGATAATTGATTAAGCTGATGGAAGTCATTGCAAAACCTTCAACATCTGTCTGGCTTAGCGACCAACACTATTGCGCTGGACCAGGGACTATGGCTTTCCTCAATTACACCTAGTTCCAACATTCTCTTGATCTCAAGTTTCACTTCTGCTTTTTTCACTTCTAGGATGCGAAAGGGGTGTTCCCTGACAATCACTCCGGGTTTGGTGATAATATCATGCACAATCTGTGAGGTCCGGCCTGGTCGTTCACTGCCTACCTCTGGAACCGACAGGATTACTGATTGTAGCTCCTGTTTCTGAGCGGGAGTCAAATTGGGACCGAAATTAAGTGACAATATATGAGTGTACTAAAAGCAGGGCCGAGTGGAGACAGTGTCGACCTCCCTTCTTCCTTCTTCCCTTCATCCAAGGTTTCAACAAATTGACATGATAAATCCGCTCGGCTGGACATCGATTTGGTTGTTTAATCAAATAGTTCACCAAGCCATTTCGCTCCTTAACTTCGTAAGGCCCTTGTCAATGGGTCAGCAGTTTGGAGTGGGAGGTAGATACTAAGACCATTACATGGTTACTGGAGCAGAACTCCCAAAGGGACGTCCCCTGGTTATAACACTGGGCCTGCGCTGCTTGTGCTTTCTCCATACTTTATTTTAGTGTAGGTTGGATTTTTGCCAGTCCATTGTGTAACTGGGAGATATATTCTAAAATGTTAGTGGTTGGGAGGGCCACTTCTTCCCAACCTTCTTTTAAAATATCCAATAGTCCCCAGGGTTTGATGTCCATATAATAATTCAAAAGGGGAAAACTCTGTAGAGGCTTGAGGAACCTCCTAAGCGAAAAGGACTAAGGGAAGTAACTGATCCCAGTTCCTTCCATCCGTGTTGACCATCTTATGTAGCATTTGTTTGAGGGTCTGGTTGAACTGATCTACGAGACTGTCAGTTTGAGGATGGTACGCTGCAGTTTTTAAATGCTTAACTCAGAGTAATTTGGGAATTTCCCTGAATGTACCCAAGGTAACAGGCATCCCTTGATCTGTTAAGATTTCTTTAGGGATGCCTACCTGCCCAAAGACCCCCACCAGTTCCTGTACGATATTCTTAGACTTGTCCATAGTGGGACTGCTTTGGGAAAATGAGTAAAAAGAAAAATCCGGCAAGGCATTTATTATGAGGTCGCATGCTATCTGCTCTGCGATTTCCTGTGTCTCAATAATGTCTGGACTTAGCCAGTGCCCAGCCATTCCCCAGATCTCATAGGTTTGGGGCCAGGTGGAGCGAGCCGGATCAAAGTGCCACTCGCGGTATAACCTTCACTGCTGGTCCATTGATGCGCCATAGCGCTTAAGGACTTCAGCCTTTAGAACATCGTAATTGGCAGCTTCTTCCTCATTAAGGTTGTAATAAGCCTGCTGCACTTCCTCCTTCAGGAATGGGGCTAATATGTTAGCCCACTCCTCACGTTCTCAGTGCTGGCGAACTGCTGTTCATTCAAAGACAAGAACATAGGTTTCGATTTTATTATTTTAACATTTTCCTGCAATGGTAGGTGTACCTGTGAGGGAGCTTGCGCCCAGTCCTCCTTGATAGCTGCTCTGGCTTGCACCCTGGCTTCAGATCCAGTGAGCCTGGTTTATGTTTCCCTCAACTGCAGCATCACCCTTTGGAGTTCGGTGGTCATATTGGTCAGAACTGTGTTCAGGTCCTATTCCTCCGACATGAGTACAAATCCTGCCAACTACACCACTGTAAAAGGAACACAAAAACACCGTCTAAGGTTTGGGGGTATCCCCCATATACTGTCACACCAGAAAAGGAAATTACATTTTTACAAAATGAGATCTAAGCAGAACTGATACAAGAGAAAATGAGGGCTGTATATATAGTTGAGTTTGCAGGAAGTGATGCTATGAAGAGGTGGGATCTTGAGGGTTGGAACTGGAAGTGACATCATGAAGAGGTGGGTCTTGAGGATGGGATGTTACTGGGTGGATTCTTCAGTTGTTCTGCCAGGAGAGAGGAAAAAGAGTTAGAGGGCAGCGCCAACCCCCAGTTTGGCAGGTAAATGAATCTATTTGAGCATGTAAACTGTCTCCCAAATGTACGAGTGTGACTATATATATATATATATTTGGGAGTGCACCAAATGAACATCATTTAGGACAAAAATCTTTGAAAGCCTATGAGGCAGCCTTTTTTTTTTGGTTAAACTTTTTGCTATTGTTGCTGTAGTTCATTGTAGTGTTGGGTTGAATAAGAATATTTACTTTAAGTTGTAACATTATTGTTAGCTTGCTAGCTCACTAGGACATTATTTAACATCTAAATATTTAAAACTTGATATTAGCTCTCAGTTTTAACAAAACTACCGTGTAAGTGTCTGTGCTGGGAGTCCCTTTAAAAAGCCATAAACACTATGCAGATCAAAGCCTCTTACCAGCAATTCAGGCACGCTGGCTGTTAGTTCTAACATCCAGGCATCAGAACTGATGCCTTCAGATCAAGCAGTAATGTTACGCCTTCCCTGCCCATATCGTACCAACACAGCGCAAGTAGCAGTATAATTCTTATAAGTGAAAATTATCTAAGTAATCCGAATAATAGCAAACCATCCCAACCAATAGTAAAAGTCGTTCCTAAACAAAATTCAGGTGTCCCGTGCTTTTAATGTGAGCTGGTACCAATGGAATACTCATTCAAACTAGATGCATGCTTTTGTTTGGTGGCACAACTGACAGAAATGTTGTGTTAACTAAGACAGGATATACTAATTGGAAAGCCATGCTGGAAAGGGAAAGGGAATTCCAAAAGCAATCATCCAATCAATGCCATTTAAATGAAGCAAAGAAATTGGCAGAAATTAAATACAAAAAATTGTAAAACTATATCATGTTTATTGGGAGAAACACAGGGCAAAATTAAGAACTGGAAGCACTGTAAAGGTATCTGAGAAAATTGTCCATGGGATTATTTTGAAATATCAATAGATATGCCCTCAACACCCCATGCTGCAAAGAGAAAGAGAGCCATAATCAAACTGCTTACAGATAGCATTGTTCTCTCCACTCTTGGTCAGACTGACTCAGATTCTTTAAGCACTCCTAGACAGTCTTTGAGGAAATCCCTTTTGAACATTCCGGACAGAGTTACTGAAGAAGTGGAAAATAGATTTTGTATCTGATTTTATTCATATGAACAGAAACCAGACAAATTTAGGTAAGACAGCTGATAGGAAAAAGTTATGTGTCTCTCACATAACATACGAGGCAGGGAAATGAGATGAATCAGGAGTTACATAGTGCTGAAGTGCCACTGTACCTTGATTAATAATTTTGGTGAGGGTCACCAGGGTCATTCAGCTATTTTCAGGGCTTCCCAACTTAATATTGCCAGGCAAGCTGGCTAATGGTTGAGGAGACAGACTCACTACAAGAAACTAACAGATGCTCAAGGCAGGTTATCTATCTATCTATCTATCTATCTATCTATCTATCTATCTATCTATCTATCTATCTATCTATCTATCCAAAGCACCTTAAAGAAATCACAAATAATAATAATAATAATGTCGTTCTTGATTATGAGAGCATAATGCAAAGTTAAAAATATTAAAATAAAACTTTAGAAATTAAAATTTCCGTGTGCCTCACTCTCTGGTCACAAGCTGCTATGGCACTGTTGTACAGTATAGTCAATTTTGTGAAAAGATGTTCACTCAAAATTTCTTATCCTCCCCAAACCACCCTCCACCATCCCCGACCTGAGCAGTGCAGATCCAGGCCTAATTCTAACCTATTAACAGCTGTGTTCCATTGTCTTCAAGTGGAAAAGGATAAATTGTAATACCTCACACCACACTACTAGCACATAGACTTATCTTGCTTAACAGGAAGAATCCCAACCCACATTTTATATGCTTGTGGGTAACTGATATTCTGTATTATTTGAAATAGGAAAAACTCAAATTCTGGTTTAGAGGATCTGTTCAGAACGTTTTATAATATACAAGATTTAATTTATAGATTATTAGAATAAACATTCATGTCAGAGTAAATGGACTTTCTTTGTAATTATTTTGCCCATGCTCTTGCCACTTCTCTCGGGTGGGAGTGAAAGTCTGTCTTATAAGATTTTTCGTCTATTTTTGTTTCTAGTTTGACTACGAAGTAAATTATTGTATAAGTCTGAATTAATTAAATTCAGTGGTATTTTCCTATTACACTTTCTCACAGATAAGATTACTCAAAGGACCTCCATGCATTAGATCATGCGAGCGACAGCGCCAAGTAGTTTTAAAACACAAGCACGCGCCTCAGTATGAGAACGCATCTTATGGCAACGTGACTAACTTCGACATAAGGAGAAATTTCGAGCTTCTGTGAAGCGTTTGATCATGGTAATAAAGAATGTAATAGTCGAATGTAGTGATGGGCTGCTCGATACTGACGAGTCAACACAGTGTTACGTTTTGGAAACGCAGCTGTTCGAATTACCGCTTTACGTGATTTTGCAAGTAGATATTGCAGCAGACCGGAGTAAGATGGGCGTGACAAATGATTTTCGACTTCAGCCAATCATATATTAAATTTATGTACGTCAGACACTTATCAGCCAATCGCAAATTTAAACATCGAGGTCAATCACGTTTTTATTCAGCATATCGCCAATCGGTGTTATTTGTCATTCACTTTCCACTTTAGCCAATTGCCTTATGAATATGTAAAAAGAAAGGTGGGAGTAATTTCTAAAGGTGGACGTGTAAGACACTTTCTAAAAGTGGACGGTCAAGATAAAGTGACTGTAAGAGACGGAGTGTATATTCTTAAAATACATCTGCGACGGTAGTCTGCTTAGTGCCAATATCTTACTATATGCAGCGAAGTAACAAAAACGGGGGCGCGAATGTTGCCATATGTGGCGTAATTTCGCTATTCGTAGGAAAATTTTAAACGTGTAACGGTGTATCGGCAGCAAAAAATATAGGAATACATTTTATTAGGGTTTCAAAAAAACGTTAGGGGGGCGCGATTAAAACTGTTATGAAAACTCGGGTCGTAAATACTTAAAGGTTGAGAAACGCTGCACTATAGCATTCAGTCGAGTGCATTATTAACACAGTGTATTTTTACCACCGTCATTTATGATTAGCAGTTTTGAAAAATAATGATCATAAAAGTTTGGATATAAGATATTTATTGTTACTAAACAACATCTGAAGAAATTCTCAATGAACATATGAATACAAATTTGTGTCCGACTAATTTTAATCCGACTAATGGGCCATACTTGATTAAATCAGTCAGATTAAAACAAATATTTAACTGTTGTTGTTTACTCGAATGTCCAAATGAAATAGTCGCCTACATTTAACAAGTAACACTAAAGACGGGCTATAAACGTATTACAACTTTAAACTTTTAATAAAAAGCTAATGATACTACTTTATTTCTATAATACACAACCCTAAAATATGTTTTATGACTTTCATTTTTATCAACGTTTATTTAAGTATTCCTAATATTCCATTGTAGCCTTTTGCCTGCAGAACAGCCTCTGTTCTTTGTTTGCTAATGCGTGTCAAATATTCTGCGGTCTTCCTGTCTGTTCTCAACATACCAGCAGCTCTAGTGAGTTTGTTGCCTGTGGATCTCGTATTCAAGCTTGTTTTTAGCTGTATTATGATGACAGAATATTAGAAATCACATACTTGACACTCTCACCTTCATGTACCAAGGAACAGACAACATTAAGAAAGCTGGCAATAAAATTGTAAATTGAAAACATCCTTTGTCTGTCTCTGCATGTTATCATTGTTAAATGTAAGAAACACAGTTATCATAGTGCTAATAGTCACATTTTAATCATTATTTGTATAATGAAATTTACTATGTTAAACGATATGTAGAGCAAAGAGCAAATATTATGCCTTAAAAAGAGTAATAATTTTGCAGTTTTTGTGACTGTGCACCTGTTAGTCAGACTTTTCAATTATTTTACTTACTACTTTTTTTGGTTTTTAATACCTCTTTAAGACCATCAAATACATGTTTATTATAATACATATTACTTATGCAAAAGTTACATTTAGAGATTGAAGCTTGACAGATGTTTGTTTGTAGTTCATATCTCACTTAGCCTCCATTTGACTCGCAGGTGGCGCAGTGGTAGTGCTGCTGCTTTGCAGTAAGAAGACTGTGGGTTCGCTTCCCAGTTCCTCCCTGTGTGGATAGCGCTTTGAGTACTGAGAAAAGTGCTATATAAGTGTAATGAATTATTATTTATTATTATCAGGTCCTAGTGGTGTGCTGAACACATCAGCCTGTCTTTAGTGTGTCTGAGATTGGAGGAGGCCAGGAGTCCAACTGTATAGCAGGCATGATTTGCATCAGCGTCAGTAATCTTATCAACAACCCTCTGTAGGTTGATGATTTTCATTTCCATCAAACGATGTGGCTGCCATCCTTTCATTCCTAACACATTACCATATCAGTAGAGATATCTAGCAGGATTTTTTTTCCCATTGAGATCTCATGAGTTTTCGAAGTGTTCCTTTAATTTTTTGAGCAGTTTATATAAACACAGACGCACACTTAATGTCAACACCATAGAATAACAAGGTTCTAGCTGTGAGTCTTGGTTTTAGAATACTGAGCTTCAAAAGTTTTGACTCAAAATATATCAGGAGTATACAATCCTTTTCCTTTAATTTTGTTCCTATATATAAAAACTGCATTTTCAGTTAAAAATGCGAGTTTTATTGAAAATGTGACTCGTAAATAAAGATAAATAAGAACCTTATTGTTGTAGACTATGTTTGTAAGTGAACAGCAAAGTCTTGATCAGGATGCTCAGTTTCCAAGATGTTTTATCTTGTGGGATTACCGGCGAGTCCAACGTGCCATTTGTAGACTGTGTTGTTACAAGTGGAGGCTCTGTTAAAATCTATCAATTCTAGTTGTGTTAATATGCAAGTTGATTGGGCCAGCATAAATTAAAACGCTCAGTATTGTCACTACCAAAAACAAAATGTTATTAAAAATCTTTCAGTATAAATTGTACAACCATTTCAAGAAATATTTACAATTAACAATAATGATGGGTCGGTTGAAATGAAAGAAAAAGTAATCTTCTTTGTGCATTCTAACAAACAGACTGATTGGGGAATATAATGAAGCTGAAGTATGCACACTTCTATATATTATATATAAATAAATGAACAATGTAATGGGGATAGACATGTTTGCTTGTAATATACAAAAAAGGAATAAAACTGTACAATGCAGTTCTAAATTAAAGAAAAAATGCAGATGACATGAATTGGCTAAAAACAAATAAGCAGACAATTTCAAATATGCAGAACTTAATCAACAATCTTTATCAATAACAAAGTGTCCTTTATTATTTACATCAATAGTTAAATCAGATATACTCAACTCTATTATGCACAGTCAGTTTAACACTCAGAAATAAAAAAGGCAAAAGACAAATAAAGAAAGGGACGTGTTTATTAGAGGAGGGGTTGAGATGGAATCCCAAGTTGAAATGCCTTAGTGATGCTGTCTGTCGTTGTACTGCAACAGTTGGAAGTTTGTCACTCTTCTCTCTCACCAATGCTAAAAATGTATTAATGCGTATTTTAAATTTCACTTTAAACATATATTTAGTTTATATTGTTGTCTAAATTTACTACTGTGAATTTCTCCTTGGGATTAATAAAGTATCTGCGTGGGTTGGCACCCTGCCCAGGATTGTTTCCTGCCTTGTGCCCTGTGTTGGCTGGGATTGGCTCCAGCAGACCCCCGTGACCCTGTGTTCAGATTCAGTGGGTTGGAAAATGGATGGATGGATGGATTAATAAAGTATCTATCTATCTATCTACAAGTAAAATGTTATTCTGTTTAACAGAATACTGTAATGGTGCTGAAAAGAAAAAGAGAGGACTCTCTCCCCCCCAACACCACATGACGCACCACTCACCGTCTACTGGTCCATCAATGAACAGACCTTCTGCTTCTGTTAGAGAAATCCTCTCAACTGTTCCTACAGCTTTAATAAGAGCCGATCACAAACACAAAAACAGAGAGGGCGTTATTCATAGAGACACTTTCTGCAATCATTACAGAGTCACTGAAGCCAAATGAGCCTCTGGCATCTGCACATCCAGAATGATGTGAATTCTGTCGATCTTTTGAAAAGTGCCTACAGCTCTTGAGAGCACTTCATCCAGGTAGTTGTAGAGGCCATCTATCAGCTCCTCATCTTCTACTGTATACTGTATAGGTCAGTACCTGGTGACCTTTAGGATCTTCATCATTTTTAAACCATTTGGATGACACCTTTTGAGATACAACAGCCTGTTGGACAAGCAAATACAAGAGTTTGGTGCTATAAACTCATCATAGCTCTCTGCTACTAGATAGATTACAATAACAACGTTTTACTTGTTA
The DNA here is from genome assembly GCF_900747795.2 of Erpetoichthys calabaricus. Taxonomy (NCBI): domain Eukaryota; kingdom Metazoa; phylum Chordata; class Cladistia; order Polypteriformes; family Polypteridae; genus Erpetoichthys; species Erpetoichthys calabaricus. The sequence continues at coordinate 123,020,238 of NC_041396.2, forward strand.
TCTGAACTAAGTTACCAGCAAGTGATCATCTGCTCAATGGTCCTTTATGATGCACTCCAACAGTTTTTCATGCTGAGTTCTCCTGGACGTCCTGCTGATCTCTGCAGCCACAAAAGCATGAGCCCCTTGTTCTGGAGTCAGCTGCCCTACTGCAGCCACACAGCCAGCCTGCTATCCTACACTGTGGACACACACAAATAATACATCAGATTGTCACATGTAGTATTTGTCTTATGCAAGCTATCTGTTTTGGGTCTGAACACTTCTGTTTTTTCAGAAAAGTGGACATTTTGGAATACAGTTCAAACTGAGAATTTCTCTGTGGTTCACTACAAAAACTCTTGTTCATGGTTATCTCAATAGTTTTTTAGAATACATCAATTATTTCAGAGTATTATGAATACACCAGTCTGGACACTACCTAAAGTATTTTGCAAGTCACAGGCATGTCATCCTAAGATAAAAAGGATATATAGAGTGCTCTCCACTATTATTGGCACCCCTTGTAAAAATTAGTAAGAAGGGTTAGAAAAAAATCCTGTTCCAGTCATCTTGCACTGAAAAAATTAGAAACATCTGACTTTTAACTGAAACAATTTCATTCAAAGAAAAACAAAGCCCTCATCAAGAAATAAATATTTTTAAAATTAACATTTTTAAAAGGGGTGCCATTAATAGTGGATGGCATGTTAAATGAATGCCACAGTTAAAAGTATGCCACACATGATGAAGAAAATATATATTATCAGCATCTTTAAAAGACTGACAGTAAAATCAAAGGGTTCCTTATGGTCAGATAAAGTGCATACATGGCAGAGGACAAGAGAAAAAGTACTAAAATCCTATACAATCTAAACAAAAATGTAAGGTCACATAAAGCCTATAATTAATATTTAAATATCATCAACATTTATATTCCACAGTCTACTGAACCAGTAGGGATGTCCTAGGAAAAGAAGGAAAGAAAAAAAAAAAGACACATGTGAAAGTCCGATACTACAAGTGAATTTACAAGTTTAACAAATGGTTGTTTCCAATTTACCTTATTTTTCATTAACATCCAATTTCCAGAAGATATTCTTGTAGCAAGCTGGCTGAAAGGAGAAATATTAATGTCACTTGTAATTAAATTGAAAAGGCTCTGTGAACATCATGACTGTCAGTCTGAGTCACTTCCAATTTAGTGGTGTGCTGCCCATTGCAGGAAAGTCTTTTGACAGTTTAGAAATGGTATGTATCATCTGCACAAAACTACCATGAAATTGTATTAAAATCAACAGTACCAAAACATGGCAGATTATTTGGTATTACAATTTAGACACATTACTCCAAGAACTCCAACATAAGGAACTAAACTGAAAAGAAAAAAAAGGTAATATCGTGCACCACTGTAGTCAATCAGAACTTTGTCAAAAGCCTGGTTCACCACAGAATAACTAATCAAGCATTTCCAAGATGATTGTAAAAGTTTTTTTTTGTCTTCCATGCACAGTCAAGGAGTTCTCGTGAAACTTGTCTTGTGGAATTTGAAGAGTTACCGGTACCGCTCAGTGCCGGCCCAATTCAAGCACTAAATATGTATCAATTACTACAGCGAAAATGACTATTAATACAAACGTAAAGGTTCACAGTACAAACATAACCATGCAAAACAAGGTTATTAAAATATTAAGAAAACTGCAAATTTCAGTTTATATTTCGAAGCACTCTTACTTTCATTGTCAAAAATACGAGCAATGAGTTTCGTCGCTGCTGCTTCTTTTTTGTCTCCTTTCGTTTAATGGAATTACGTCGCTTGGTACAACGGCAGGTTATTTAAGAGGAAACTCTATAAGGCAGAATCTCAAAGTGGTAGGGATCACAAACTGTGAAAGGACTGGTTGAAGTTACACTTGATAGACAACTTCAAACGTTGATAATTGGACAGGTGACTTTTAGATTGTCATACAGTAACAACAACTTCGTTTGTTGAAGTTCTGAATTAGCACAATATGATTTGCTGAAGTCGAATTTGATTGACAGTTATCCCGCCTTTAGATCCATCCATAATGTCTCCGGTCTGCAGCAATACCCTTCTTGCTGATGGTGCAGATATCAATGATGTCATTAAGCTAGCGTGTCTCAAAATCACGTGACGGGCACATTTGAAACAAGCCTTGAAGCTGCGCATTGAGCACCAGTGCTTCGAAAGCTCGACACAGTGTCTAAATGTCAGTATCGAGCAGCCAATCACTACCTCCCTCCATTCGGAAAGCCAGTGTCGAGAGGAGTAGGATGAAGCTGGAGAGGAGAGGAGAGGACTGTGCTATTGATCTGGTGCTTGGTTGTGCTGTGGGGAGCGAAGTAAAAGCGCTGCCCCAAGTGAATAAAACGTGTGTATTGGACTTGAACTTGTGTCTGCCTGTCTCTGTGGGGTCGGGTGGCCAGTACACCCCATTGGTGGTCCACATTACTCAATATAAGTAAATGAAACGAAGAGGCTGCGTCGCTAACAATGAAGTTTCACACTGTCACACTGCAAGTTTGGAAGGTTCTGATTGGATGAAACTGCTTATAACGAATTGTATTAAGAAAGAAGTGCTGTTTAGCAATCAGAAACGAAAACACACATTTAAGCATGCAGGACAGTAGTTTATGTTATGTTTTTCAACAATACAAATTCAGTACGACACCAGTGTCTCCAAACACCCAAATATGAAGCTTAATACGTTTTACAGTGAAACTCTTTGCATATAATACACCATATAACTAGGAGTGTGTGGTCCCTGGCTCAACCCTCCCTGGATAGGTCACTATCGGTCAATGGTGGAATGTTTTGTTAAATGGAGGAAGAGAAAAAAAAAAAAACTTACTACAAGCAGAGGATCAAGGACACAAATCCCTGGTGTCTTTACTGTGAGACAACCGCAAAACCATTGAGCCACTTAATCAGGGTATTTAACGAGCTCCACACAACTGAACTACTACTGTTCTTAGCAGAGCGGGTGTAGACAATCTATTTTATTTTGTTATATCCACATTAAGTTAATTGACACGAGAGTATCATTGTATTTTCCTAATGAAGATGAAAAAAATTATATAGATGTATACTATATGATGTATGGTTTTGAAGAAAATCGAGCCTTGCATGAAAAGGTTGCACAATTTAGCTAATCATTTTATTTATATATAAAGTTGATAGATGATAATATATTGTTGACACTCTGTATCAGACAAAGGAAATCACAGCAAGTCACAATAACAATAATAATTAGTCAGCAACTACCTGAATTGTCGTTTCTGCCTGTCACTGAACTATATCAATGTCAATACAAATTTCAAAATATAACTAGAGGGTAAAGTGTCATATAGACTCTCAAAATGCACAGCACAATGCATTTGAGTGTGTTGAGGCTTCATACAGCCTCCTTTAACTGCTCATGTCTATTCAGCGCTTCGAACCACACTCGACGGTTCATTAACCATGTCTGCTTGGTGTTTCGAAACTGCATTCCATGTTTCATTAATCAGTGCGCATGTCTGCTCACCACTTCGAATCATTATTCATCGAACTATGTTTGAAGTAAATGTGGCATGATGAAATGTCAAGAACTCGACAGACTTGTCAGGCGAAATGAATGTTTGTGAAAGATCAAAACATTTTAAATGATTGTGCCAATAATACTTAGTGACAAGAAACAAAACTTTAAATTATACATCTTACAAATGCCGATTGGTAGAATGCATACTACTGATAATGCTAAGAGTTTTAGTAATTACAGGTCACTACACCTCTCACTCCACAATACTATCTTCTCATAAATATGTTTGCCTCTTATCATTAATCTATCTACTCTTTATATATAAAAAAATCAGCTAAGTCGTGCATTTTCATGCAACCCTCATTTTTCTTCAGAACCGTATGTCATGTTGTATATCTATATTTTTTTTGTTCTTCATTAGGAGAATTCAACATACAATACTCTCATGTCAATACAGCCAAGTTAACATGCCTACATAAAAACAACAACATTATATACATCCACTCTGCTAAGAACAGCAGTGATTCAGTTGAGGGGTGCTGCTTGAACAAGTAATGTGAATGGTGCTGTGGTAGCATTGCTGCCTTGTAATAAGGCGAGTGCGGGTTTGCATTCTGTATGTGTGGAATGTTGCATAGAATTTTATTCTTTCTTTTTTCATTTAACAAAAAATTCCACTGTGGACCCATAGCAAGCACAGCAAGCTATCGAAGGGGGGTTGGGGCACACACCCCTAGTAAAATTATATCAATGTAAACGTGCATCTTGTTTCGTGTGTGATATATTTCCTAGTATTAGTGCATGCCAGTAGATGGTGCTGTTTGTTTCATGTATAATTCCAATAGGGCTTTTTTTCTCTTGACTTATGTTCTTGTTGATTATTGTACGTTTTGGCACAAACTGTAATATACAGAAAATAAACGGAGTCTTTTCCAGGATATTCATCTGGGTGAAAACTTACTTCAATACCTAATAGTAGCAACGAGGAGGGGATCTCAGTGAGTAATCCGGTGTGCTACTACAAAAGAATCATAACTTAAATTCACAGAACAATTGAATATATATATATATATATATATATATATATATACACTAGGGGGCTTTGCCCCCTGCTCGCTTTGCTCGCCAACCCCCGTTTTTGTTTTTACGGATACATACTTTTAAGATTTTTTTTTCTTTGAATTGTTGCTATTTCATTAGTTTCACTTTTATTTCTGAACTTCTGTCAAAACAATATTTGGAATCTTTCGAGTCCCAATGTGCTGAATCTTAATGAGGTCAATCAGACATGTGTTTAATGACTTTGTACCATAATTCAGGATCGGTTTCTCTGTCTCGAATTTCAGCACAGACAAAACGATCCACATCATCAGCAGTTAATAATTTTTTTTGCAAAGTAACCAATAAATGCATGTGAGGTAAACTCAGTTTTTGAAATTCTCTTGACTTAAACTTCAAAGCCTTACAATATTTACATACTTCTGACATATCACCTATGTCCATATATTCGATCTCTATTCACCATTTCGTTATTTCTCCGAGTAATAATGTCTCTTTCTTTGCACTAATGCGATGTTTACTTTCTTTGTTTTGACACTGTCGTTTTTTTCTGCTTTCATATTCTGTATCTTGCTCTGCATGTGTTTCGTGCCTAAGTTTTTTTTAGTATTTTGAATTCCAGTTTTCATTATCTCTAACCTGCTCTGCATGTGTTTGGCCCCCTTGTTTTTTAACCTCTTTATGACGTTTTACTTGTTTTCTACTCTGTCTTTTATTTCTGACCTTGCTTTATCCTACTTTTGTTTCAATGACACCTGGTCCATGGTGATTATTTTTCCTTTTTCGAGTAATAATTTCTGTTTGTTTGTGCTACTGCGATCTTTACTTTCTTTTTTTTATACTTTCTAATTTTCCTACTTTCATATTCTTTAACTTTCTCCACATGTGTATCACACCGTTTTTTTTTTTTTGATCTTTTCGAATTCCATTGCTGTCATAATCTCTAACCTGCTCTGCATGTGTATAGCGCCAACGTCCGGATGGGACGTGCTTTTTTTTCAATTCCACTTGTTCCAGGCTAATAATTACTTTCCTTATTTTCTGAATTTGCACCTAGATTATTCTTTTTCTTTTTTGTCTCTCCAACGCTTTTGAGTCTCTTTTCTCTGCACTGCTTTCTTCTTCACTTAGTCGTCTGTTTCATCTATAACATATTGTTCTTATATGCTTTATATGCGCTGAGAGCCCTGTATCTATGTGTGCTCAAAGCCAAAACACGACTGAGTGTGTTGCTACCTGTGCTGTTATTTGGTTGTAAGTAGGGCGTGTCTTGCAAGAATCTCATGTTCTTCGTCATCGTGAGACAGTCCTGGGTCAATCTCTTGGCACAAAGTCACATCAGGAGACTGAGAGCAACCTGGAAAATCATGAGGAGCACTATAACACACAGCCAGCTGCACCCCAACAATCAGCTGACAATAATCCCATGACACCTGATCAGATTCAGAAGGAGCCCACTGAAGTTAATCCAATCGAGGGACTGTCAGATGTTGAACTGGAGCGTCCTAAAAGAATAACTAGCCAGCCAGCCTATCTAAAGGATTATGTTGTCTAGGGGGGAGGAATGTGATATATTGCCTAGTATTAGTTCATGCCAGTAAATGGTGCTGTTTGTTTCATGTAGAATTCCAATAGGGTTTTTTTCTCTTGACTTATGTTCTTGTTAATTATTGTAAGTTTTGGAACAAACTGTAATACACAGAGTTTAGAAAATACAAGGAGTCTTTTTCAGGATATTATCTGGGTGGAAACTCACTTCAAAACATAATAATAGTGTATAACAAAACAAATCTACGATGGCCTGGAAGGGTAAGTGAGAAAAAATGTAAAGGCGTGCCAAACACAATTAAACAAGGAGATGCGCACACTTAAGGTGACGCGCACATTCAAACGAGGTGACGCGCAAAATTAAACATGGTGCTGCACAATTAAAAAAGGTGACGTGCACAATTAAAGAAGGTGACACACAAAATTAAATGTGGTGCTGTGCAAAATTAGAGACGACGCACTCACAATCAGAGGGGTGATGACAAATAAAAGTGTACAGAAAGGGTAGGTACCTTGGCAAAGCAAAAGGAAAACACTGATTGGTGGATCATTTAAATGATATTGTAAGGAGTCTGGAATCTCATTTTTCACCTACCATTATTAATAGCTTAAAGATTTAGGTTTCACAAAACAAACAGAACCAGGAAAAAGGTGAGTCTATTGCTCAATACATAGCTGTGCTCAAGAAACTTACCGAACATTGTGAATTTGGTGCAAATTTGGATGATGCCTTACAGGACAGGCTAGTGTGCAGATTAAAACTAGAATCCTTGAAACTTACGAAAAACTCATAATCCCAGGCCACCTTAAACTCCTTTGCACCTCTCCATTAGCAAATTTGTTTTGCATATTGTGTTGATCGGCACAGGCAGCATGCAGCCTGCTATGCCATCCCCAACCAATGCAGCTTGTCGTACACAAAGTTCTCCCAGCTCAAGTCTCTGTATTTGGGTGTGAGGTGTCTTGAATTGTACAGGGTAAATAATATATCATTATTTGGTATCCGTGTCTACAATGATCTGTATAAATGTAGGATGACAGGAAATGCAAGGCAAGAAATGTTGAACACATAACTAGAACAGAAACATTTTTCATGTTCTACTAATAATTGGCCAGATGCTGACGTGAGGTGTATAATGTGTAAAGACTGAAGTCCAAATATCAAAAAAACACTTTCACAAAAGACAGAGATATAACAAAACAAGTGTGCTTTTATTCTAGAATTTAAACAAAGTAAAAGAAATTGGGATAAGGTACGACACACACACTCATATAGACATCTGCTTGGGTGGTGTAGAGGTAAGAACTGCTGTCTCCAAGTTGAGAGGTGGTGGGTTTGATCCTGGGGCTTTCATGCATTAACTGTTTTGAGTACTGAGCGGCTATTTATTATTACTATTAAGGAATAAAGACATACATTTGATTTATTTGAGTCTGTAACAGCCTTTGTAAATTTATGGTACTTGTAAAAGTCAGCGTTTTGTTTCATTATTCACTTTTATTCACTCAGTCACATTCACGCTTCCACCGATCTGACACAGTTAGTTTTCAAATAAAAACGTGCTATAACAGAGCTGAACTCAGATGAGGATGAAGGTTCTAAATCAGAGAAAGAGAATAGAAGCCCTCCCCACAAGAACCGTCCACTCACACATAAGAACAATGCAGCTGCAATAGGCGTAAAGGTGAAAGATGACACTGTTTGGGTGCAGCAAGAGGTTGGGTGTCATCCTGCCAGTGAATCTGTCACACGCTGGTCCTTCAATGAAACAACAGGGCTTACAGAGCTTGCCAAGGTATCATTCTGTTTGTGATTATGATTTGTGATGGTCTTTTTCATGTATGTATTACATACAGTAGATAAAACTCAGATCCAATGTTATTTACCTTGATTTACTTACTTATCTTCCTACAGTGTAAAGTCACAAGTAGACTATAGAATATCCTGTGTTTGATTGACAGGGGCATGCTGACAAAGTACATGTGCAATGCTACTTCAGTTTGCGAATGACTTAACTGCAGTTTAAGTTATTATGGTTCTGCCTTTGTCCAGAAATACCTTAATCTCAGAAAATCTTTCTCCCGTGGGACGACTGGGATCTTTTCCTGAATAAGGAATGTCATTGCACATGTACTTTGTCAACATGCTCGCTGCTGTTCAAAAAATATTTGAAATGGTTAGTTCATGTCTTCACGGAAATTCAAAGGTAAATGAAAAACCATCCTTTTGTGTGTCGCGCTCTCTCTCTCTCTTGCTTGCTCGCTCTCTGCACAGGAAATGCACAGGGAGAGACTGAACATGTACAAACCAAAAGGGAAACTGGCTTGTTTGTATACCGAGTGTGTGAACTTTTTGGTCGTAAACCGAGTTGTACGTGTACCGAGACGTTCGTGAACCTCAGTTCCACTGTACTGTTATTTCATCTGTGAATGGGACAGCCATGCCAAAGAGTCGCACTATTCTCAGCAGAACTGGCCACTCCGTAAAAAGTTAGTTCCAGGACAGAAAAATGTGGCACATGAATCGCTTGTCGACCCGGCAAAGATATTTTTGCCTCCTCTTCACATAAAACCGGGACTCATGAAGAATTTTGTGAAAGCGCTAAACAAGGAAGGCAAAGGTTTTCGTTATTTAAGACAAATGTTCCCAAGAATAACTGATGCCAAGATCAAAGAGGGCATTTTTGTTGGCCCCCAGATCAGACATGTTATGAGTGACAAGCGGTTTGAAGATCCGTTAGTTGGACCAAAAAAAATTGCCTGGAAAGCCTTCAAGGACGTCGTTGACAATTTTCTGGGCAATTACAAAGCCCCAACCTACATTCAGCTGGTAGACAGACTTCTCAAAGCATACAAGACAATGAAGTGCAACATGTCACTCAAGATTCATTTCCTCCACTCACACTTGGACTTCTTCTCCACAAATCTTGGTGCTGTCAGTGACGAACGTGGTGAAAGGTTTCACCAGGACATTGCTACAATGGAGAAACGATACCAGGGCAACTGGAATCCGTCAATGCTTGCTGACTACGGTTGGACACTGCAACGTAATGCACCAGACATTGAAAACAAAAGAAAGTCAGGAGCAAAACACTTTTAATTCTGTTGAATTTAATAGCTCATGTGAAGCATAAACGTGACTAAATACGTTATTGTCAGTAAACATATAAAATGCCTATTTCTCAGAGTTCCCACGTGATGCAGTAAAACCAAAACTATATTTGTTCATACCAAGTAGGTGTATATTGATTTCCTGTCACAATCAGCAAAAACGTTTCAGGAAGCAAGACTTTTCAAAAGAATTGTTGTGCAGTGTATAATCAAAGGCTACAACTACTTTAGCATCAGACCCACTAATTAGAAGATAATGGAAAAATAGAATGAAAATCAAGATCAAAATATTGTTAAAAAGAAAAAAAAGACATTATTCCCATATAACTGCTTGGTATCTTTTAATATTTTTTTAAGCAAACAGTTTTCTAATTTCTATATTGTTCCCAAAACACAGAACTTGGGAAATAAAAGTTCACTTAAGTAGCCCAGGAGTCCAATTAAAAACAGAAGCTGGTTGGAACAAAAACCTGCAACCACAGTGGGTCCCCAGGTCCGAGTTTGGGAAGCACTGTCCTTACCCATCTGAAGCCAACAGGCACAAACTGCCAGTTTTCCTAAAACCTAATATTACTCCACACTTAGATATTTAAACAGATTAAAGGTTGAAGATCCAGAACACTGTGGTGCCAACTACTGTATATGTTTCAGTAGACCTCAAGACATGTTTTTTGTAAACTAAGAAAGTTAAGTTAATCCATTCACCTGTGTAGTGCCAAAAGCATAAGCACCGTCACCATTGATAGTGTGTTTTTGGGGGGAAGGGTGGGGGATGTTGGAATGAAAAGTGGAAGGTGTCACAAATAAGAGTCTCAGGTCTCTGTAGCTGCTGAGGCCATTCCAAAGCTGTTACTTAGATATCTTAGCCACTCCCCAAAGACAAATGCTGGATCTCTAGGGTGATCACATTGACTAGGAGCCAATGAGATGAAGCACACGGTCACACTTCCCTTGTACATATCCTGTACAACTCTTACATACTTCTCTGCCACTCCTGACTACCTCATACAATACCACAGCTCCTCTCGAGGCACCCTGTCATATGATTCCATTAAACAATCTGGTTAAAAACTCCACTGCCATCTCTCCTAAACATCTCCATGATTCCACAGGTATGTCATTTGCACCAACGGCTTTTCCATTCTTCATCCTCTTCATAGCTGTCCTTACTTCCTCCATGCTAATCCGTTGCACTTCCTGATTCACTATTTCCACATCATCCAAACTTCTCTCTCTCTCATTCTCTTCATTCATCAGCCTCTCAAAGTACTCTTTCCATCTGCTCAACACACTCTCCTTGCTAGTGGGTGTGTTTCCATCTTTATCCTTTATTACCCTAACCTGCTGCACATCTTTCCCAGCTCAGTCCCTCTGTCTAGCCAATTGGTACAGGTCCTTTTCTCCTTCCTTACTGTCCAACCTCACACAACTCATCAAACGCCTTTTCTTTAGCCTTCACCACCTCTCTTTTCACCTTATGCCTTATCTCCTTGTACTCTTGTCTACTTTCTGCATCTCTCGGACTATCCCACTTCTTCTTTGCCATGCTATTCCTCTGTATACTCTTCTGTACTTCCTCATTCCACCAACAGGTTTCCTTTTACTCCTTTCTTTGTCCAGATGTCACGCCAAGCACCCTTCTTGCTGTCACTCTTACTAAATCTGCTGTAGTTGCCCAACTGTCTGGTAACTCTTCACTGCCACCCAGTGCCTGTCTCACCTCCTCCCTAAACTCAACCTTGCAGTCTTCCTTTTTCAACTTCCACCATTTGATCCTTGGCTCTGCTCTCCCCCCCCCTCCTCTTTTTCTTGATCTCTAACATCATCCTACAGACCACCATCCTGTGCTGCTTAACTACACTTTCCCCTACCACCACTTTGCAGTCTTCAGTCTCTTTCAGATTGACTCTTCTGCATAGGATATAATCTCCCTGTGTGCATCCTCCTCCACTCTTGTACGTCATTCTCCATACGTCTTGTATGTTCCTCCCTCTTCTTAAAATACGTATTCACCACAGCCATGTCCATCCTTTTGGCAAAATCCACTATCATTTGACCTTCTTCATTCCTCTCCTTGACACCATACCTACCCATCACCTCCTAGTCTCCTCTGTTCCCTTTACCAACATGTCCATTGAAATCCGATCCAATCACTACTTTCTGTCCCTTGGGTCCATCACTTCATCCAACTCACTCCAAAAATCTTCTTTCTCATCCATCGCACACCCAACTTGTGGGGCATATGCACTAACAACATTCATCATCACATCTCCTATTTCCAGCTTCATAATCATTACTCTGACACTCTTTTCACCTCCAAAACACTCTTGACATACTGTTCCTTCAGAATAACCCCTACTCCATTTCTCCTCCTATCCACACCATGATAGAACAATTTGAATCCACCTCTGATCCACCTGGCCTTACTCCCCTTCCATTTAGTCTCTTGCATGAAGAATATATCAACCTTCCTTCTCTCCATCATACCTGCTAACACTCTCCCCTTACCAGTCATACTGCCAACATTCAAAGTTCCTACCCTCAGTTCCACTCTCTTTACCTTCCTCCTCTCATCCTGCCTCTGGACACATCTCCCCCCTCTTCTTCTCCTTCTTCAGCCAACAGTAGCCCAATTTCTGCCAGCACCCTGTTGGCCAACAGTACTGGTGATGGTCGTTGTTAATCCGGGGCTCAACCAATCTGGTATGGAAATTTGTATTGTTGTTCACATATTTATTTGGCAAAATTTTACACCAGATGCCCTTCCTGACGTAAACCCTCCCCATTTATCCGGGCTTGGGACCGGCACGAACAAACACACTGGTTTGTGCATACCTTGTGGTTGGATTTGCATGGTTCTAAATGCAAAGAGTAAATCTTCACCTGATTCTGAAGTTCCAAAAACAGTCTCAAGTTTGTTCAGGTAGTCATTAGGGACATCTTTGGGGGCAGTAAGCCTCACATCCTAATTTGTTTCCAATGCTGAACCCCTCAAACTTTCAACAGTTCTTAATTTTATCTCTATTTGAGCAATCACACTTTTGCACCATTAAATATGTCTGCCCCAACCAATGGTCCAGACTCTCCTCACCTGCTGAAGTGGGATGATTTCCAGAGAAAGAACTTAATCACCTAAATGCATTGCTGTCACTGCTAGGCCTCATTGTTCCTTCCAACAGTTCTTATATAGCACGAATAACAGATTCAAGGGAGCTTTGTGATAGCAGATCTGTAGGAAGCAAGTCATGAGCATCACATGTCTTACTTCCTTTTTGACCTCTTTGTGCATCTTGACTGAAAATTCTTCAGGGATACTACAAGCTTCAGTAAGAACCAAAATCTTCCATGCAACACCTTCACCTAAAGGGTGAAGTGCCAAAGGAATTATGGTTCTGTGTTAAGGTGTGTGACCAGTAGGAGGGGTGTTGCTGCACCCCAAACCCAAGACACAACCTCACACACAAGTTCCCGGTGCTAATAAAAGTTTTATTATATAAAATACCTTACTTAAGCTTCTTTTAAATAATGGCACAACAGGTTGTCTCCCCTTGTCCTTCCATTACACTGGCCTCCCAACTGGGTATTGTTCCTTGGTCCAAACCTGCCAGGATGTCAGAGTTCCCAATTCTGCACATGCATGTACTAACCAGTAAACAAGACATTACATTAACAGTACAAATGGTAAAAGAATGATTAACTAAATAACCCCATGTGGCAGGCCTAAGTGTTGCTTGGGTTGGGAGTAGGGAAAATATCACACTGCCCCTTTCCTGTATCTGACCAAGCAAAACTGAAACTGAATACTCACAGGAGTAACGATGTTCAAACATGAGTCAAACTCACATATTGTAAGCTGTGAAACTGTTCTTGTGCTGCATGCAATTCTTTGTATAGGCAGGTGAAATTCTCTTTTGCAGTGAATTATGTACTGTAGATGATGAGATATTCAAAGTCTTCACAATTTTACATTGAGGAATATTATTCTGAAATTGTTCCACAATTTGTAGATACAGTTTTTTGCAGATTGGTGAACCTCTGCCCATTTTTATTTCTAAGAGACTCTGCCTCTCTAAGATACTCTTTTTTTACCCAATTGTGTTACTGACCTGTGGCCAGTTAACCTAATTAGTAGCAAAATGTTCCTCCAGCTCTTTCTTTTTAGTACTACTTACTTTCCAGCCTTTTGCTGCTCCGTTCCAATTTTTTTGCCATCAAATTCAAAATGAGCTAATATTTATTATGAAATAGTAAAATACCTCAATCAACATTTGATATGTTTTCTGTTTTCTATTGTGAATAAAATATAGGTTTATGTGTTTTGCAAATCGTTGCATTCTGTTTTAATTTACATTTTACACATTTTCCCAACTTTTTTAGAAATGAGGTTGTACTTGTTCAATATGGTTTCACAGCAAGAACATGAGAAAAAAATGTTGAGATTAGAAACTGGATCCTACATGACTGGTTGGAATACAAGTCTTTAAGTTATTAGGACATAGATAGATAGATAGATAGATAGATAGATAGATAGATAGATAGATAGATAGATAGATAGATAGATAGATAGATAGATAGATAGATAGATAGATACTTTATTACGGCTAAGTTAAACCCATAAAAAACTCCAGCAATAGGGTCATGGAGTTAATTAGTGCTGATTATATTATGAATGCTCTGCCAGATTTTCTTAACAGGCTAATTCTCTGTGTTCATGTGAATTAGTAAGTAAGCATTCAGTTAGGAATTTGGTGGATTTTTGGATGATACATGACAGTCTTTTCTGATTGCTTTGTTTTGCAGCAACAATGTATTTAAAAACAGTGTTCAATTACCTGTATTTAGGAGGAAAGCCACGGTTATCAGGTTGCTGTTGTGGCCTTACCATTCAGAAGCACACTATGGCAGTAGTTGCTCACTAAATCAGGTAGCCAGTATTGCGGATAGTAAACAACATCTGACTACCCTTATCTTGCATAATATCCTCACTGACCCTGCGTTATACTGCATGAATGCCTCTATTGTCACCCTCAGGTAAAACAAGCAGAAATCAAGTTGCAAGTACAAAAGATGCTTATCCTGAATAATAGAGGAAAGTACTAGTCCTTGGTCTAGCTTGATAAATCCAGACAGGCACTCAACAAGATCTCTGGATTTGATGCCTACCCCATGTCAAAATTTGATGATGTTATCAAGAAACCTGAGAACACCCATTTCTAAACACAATTGATATAACCAGAGATTACTGGCAAACTTCTTTGAATCTGGTAGTGAAGGAAAAAAAAAACACACATTCAGCACCCCTAGTAGACACTTACTGGACTATGACTTTCCCCTCCGGCTTCATGATTCCCCTGCAACATTTCAACATCTGGTGGCCAGACTGCTTTTACCTCACTATGCCTATAGGCCTTTCTACCATGACAAAATAATTGTACTGACTATGTATTGAGATAAAGCAGAGACAGGGAAAGCAAGCTACAGTTATTGCCAGGTCAACAAGAATCTAATAAACTAAGCCCAGATAATAAGAAAACAATCACAATGAAAGATGGAAGCAAGAATCATACTGTAAATGGCTCAAAATAAGAGAAATAAATCCTAGTCATGGGCAGAAAAGATTTTGACACCAAAAGGCAATTAAAACAAAGACAACACCGAGTCTTCTTAGTGAATTCAAACTTAGATAATTTGGAAGTCCAAGGGGCTGACCTTTATACCCCTTGACCTGTGCTGTCATGCCATTTGTGGCCCCTGATGTTACTCTTATTAGCCACATAGCAAAAGTCAATACTAAAGTCCCAAATGGTAGTCCATCTAGAAAAAACAAAATAATGCCACGAGATAACACAAAAAATAATATAATAAAAGATATTTTAAAACAAAAAATAAATGTGACCTTATGATTCCTGGGTCTCAAAAACCCCGCAAAACATTATATAAATTCAAGTCAGAGTTGCAGGAGCTGTTAAGAAAAAATAAAATTGACGGTACAATCATGACAATAAGTGTCTGTTCTGGCATCTGGGAAGAACATTAACTGTATGGTAAGCTTTGACCACATTTGAAAACCTGGAAAGTGTTGGTCTCCATATTTAAGCAAAAAAAAAAACCCAAAAGACTGTCATATTGTGAGGCAAGGAAGGATCAAGGCACAGGAGTCCATAGTCGTAGCCATATATAACTGGTTATGACCAGCATATACTATATCTTCAACCTGGAAGTACATCATTTCTCCTGTTCATGTGACCAGGACGTACTTCCAGGTTATAGGGCACATAACAGTCCGACAGCCTCCCTACAGCGACTCCTGGTGGCCCCTTGGGACTGAGATGAGTGGTGGGAGAGGTATGCCATAAATGCAAGCTTGGCAGGTGTTTTGCAGAGGTTACTGTGAATGCACTGCAAAGAAGATGGAAAAAAAATACAAATTTAATGCCTTCTCCATTTTCCATTTTTGTTTGAAGGGAAGCTGACAGATGTCAACTGATGATGTCATTTTCAGTCAACTAATCAAAAACCCTGTCCCTTCAAATTGTTCAAGATATAAGGGTGGCACCGTCCAGAAGGAGATCACATCCAAGAAGAAACAACTTACACATATATTACAGAGTTATGTATTCTGTTTCAGCTGTTTTTTACGTTTAGCATGTTACTAAGCAGTCACTGAGCACTGAGTACAGTTCCTAATACAATTAGTTTGGAATAAGCATGTGTTCTAAACAAAGACAGCATTCAGTCTTGAACCCTGAATACTCCCACTTTTCATGAAGGTAGCAACATGAGTGATTTGAGTATTCAATTTATGATGATTTCACTGTTGCTACTGAGGTGGATCACATTCAGCCTCTGATGCTTCCTCAGGTGCCACTTACACAAGACATGTGTTCCTGCGGATGCTACTGCTATACAAGCAGCTTACTGTTTATACTTGCTGGCATACTTTATGTAAATCTGGAAGATTCCACGAGGTGGCAGAGATAACATCACAGTGAGAAAACAACATTTGTCTTTGCTGTGTTGTGAATTGCCTGAAACATCCATTGAATTTCCAGGACACATTGCCACAGTATCACTGAAAAGGATGGATGTTTAATGATTACATCCATAAATCCAGGGATGCTCCCATTCCAGCAAGCATCGAATACAAGGCAGAGACAATCCCTGGACGGGGCATCAGCTCATTACAAGGTGTATACAAGCCAACACATAACATTAGTGTCATTTTAGCATCAACAAATCTCCAAACCTGCATGTCCTTGGAAGGACACATGTGTGATTATTAACGGCATTAATTATTTAAATGACGTGAACGATTTATCTGTAAAACCGGAATATCACAAATTTAATGTGTTCTGTGTGGCAATCATCACCTGCTGTTGCTGTCAGCACAGGAGGAAGCCACAGAAGCATGTAGCGATTAACAAGTGGGTCCGTTTAAAGATGATATTTATGATGTTCGGACAGGCTATTTAGTGCCACAAAGTGAAAGTTGCAATGAACTTAAAAAAACACCAGGACCAGGAGCTTAAAGGGGCTGGAAGAAAATAAACATATAATGCAACTTGAAGATGGCTGATTGTGAGATACAGCATGTTGTCAAACTCGGAAGGACAGACTCAGCAGCTCTTAGAAAAATAATCATATCTCACAGAACAGAGATTATTCCTTTTAGATAGAGAAGTAACTTCCTTTTAGCTGGAGTTGACTCTGAAATATGAACTTTGCACTGTGTCACAAGAATCCAAAGTTGAGTCAGCTTTACACCCACTCCTACTCATAATAATGATGACAGAATCTGGGAGTGTCAGCAACACAAGTGTAGACCCAATTCCAGATCACCTCTGCTTTCGTCATGGTTAGCAACAGCTTTGAGCTTCTCTGTTGATAATGCTGATGTCCTAATTATTGAATATTCAACAACAACAACATTTATTTATATAGCACATTCAATAATATGAAACCTTTCCTTTCCGCTATATAACTACAAAACTTTTGTGTCCTGCTTCTCTGGCCTGCAAGTGCTTGATGTTATAAAAAGGGCCCTGTCAGTCCTCAAGAAGCATAAAAACAGAACTTTTGGGTTGTTAGTACTAGACACTAGTGTTAAATGGCATTCAGTGTCACCAGCTGAAAGTTCTGATGATGGACTTCTCATACCTTTTTCAAGCCATGAAAGAGACAAAAATCATTGTTTCTGCCTATGCTAAGGATATCAAATGAAGTCTACAGAACCCTGCCCCTGAACCATGAATCCTGGATGACAGCCTTCTGTGAGAGATAAAATATCAGCTTCATGGACAACTTGCACTATTTTGGAAGAGTCTGTGATTGCTCAGATATGATAGTTTGCATCAAAATAGACTGTGCCAATATCTCCAAGGTAATACAGCACTAATGACAACCTAGCCTAATGAATAATGTTTGCAATGACCACCTATTAAAATATAAGAAATCTGCAGTAGGTTTATTTAAAGATGGTCACTACATTAACTCTATAATAAAAAAAGCCCTGACAAACTTTTATAAATGTTAACTTCATCATCATCTCAAGTTGCCCTCAAAATTCAGTGCAGTCATGTTCCTCTAAGACCATCAATATGCCTTTACTTAATATTTGAGTATTAACATAAGTCATTATCTAAATGATCTTATAAATGACAAGAAAAATTACTTTATCACTTTGTGTGAAATGTAACTCAGTAACAATGGTGCTGCAGTGTTAATTTAAGCAACCCCTCTGAATTATAATTTTGTTCACACTGTCACGCTCTTTGTCAAGGAAAGAGTATTTTCACGAGCCACATAAACTGTAAAAATACATGTTTTGGTACTTTTGCGTATCTTGCTGTAGTCATTCTAAGAATATCACAGTTTTGCATATTGAATGGTGATAGAAAAACAATTTATAACAAGTCATGAAATCAAATAAATGAACTATGAATTTATATATGTGTATATAAAAAGACTGCAAACAAGTAAAAATCTAAACCATGTGAGCTAAAAGTGAATAAACAGCCAGCAATCAGGACCTAAAATGCCGTGCATAGAATTCACAGTAAAACATGGTATATGGACAAAAGTGCAAATGTGTGTAAATACAAAAAATCCAGATGCATAAATCTGTGCGAACGTAAAGTTCCAAGCACTTCCCTTTTACAAATCCCAACAAATGTGAAATTTAACACAAGTTCACGTGCCTACAGCTCGACCCCAACTCTTCCAAGAATTTCAAATATTTTAATATGCAAATCAATATAAATACCTACTTCTGTTCAGTCTTTGACTAAAAGACAATGGCAAAAGCACATGTAAAAAAGAATTTCAGAGAATGCAAAGTGGAGGCAAGGAAAAATGTTTGTTGGCTTAAGCAGTGGTAAAAACAACAAAAGGAAGTTGATCAAGTGATAGAGAGTGGCAGAGACACTCAAAAGTTCAAGTTCAGAAAGTTGCACAGTACCTGAAATAGAAAAGAAGTGGTCAGATATTAAAGTTGCAGAGAAAAGGCGAGTAATAGCCCACTGTCTGAGTGTCATACGGAAGCGTATTAGGGTACAGAGCAAAAAAATAGGGACACAGTGAAGAAAAAAGGTTGAAATGTCAACATTAATCTCAAAATTTCCACTTTAATCTTGTAGTTTGTTTTTGTCATTAAAGTAGAATGTTGTAAACTTCATCTTAAAATCAAAGTTTAATTTACTAGAGTTTCTCAGATTCCATCGTAACTAAAGTAGCATGTTAAATGCTTCGTATTCTATGTGTTCTTTGTTTGTGAATCACTACGTGCTTCTTAAATGGGCCTTCTCTTACGCCAGCAGGACCAAGCAGGCACTGATCTCCACACAGAATACATTACAATCATGATATTACAGCTCTCCGAAGAATTTAAATACTAAGATGTATACTTGATATCATTTTCATGATGAAATGCATTAAAGCATGTATTAAACATGGGGGCATGGTGGTGCACTGGTAGCGTTGAGCTGGTGCCCAGTCTAGGGATTGCTATTGCCTCCCGCAAGATGCTTGCTAGGATGTGCATGACCTTCGATGAAATAATTTATTGCAGCAGTACTGTCTCTTTCAAATGTACCAACCAACAATTCCTGTCCTTTCTTTTCTTTTTCCATGTAATCTATTGTCACACAATAAGCTCTGTAATAAATGTCAAACCAGCTGTAAGCTTAGAACGCAGATTCTTCAAAACTCTCATTGAAACATTGAAAACTCTTTATAATACATGTTTAATTATTCCATCTATCTATCCATCCAGGGTCACGCCAGCCTTAGCAAGCATACAGCGTGAGACAGGACCAATCCCTGGATGAGGTGCCAGCTCATCTCTACTGCTGAGCTACTGTGCCCACACGTTAACAGTATACATAATTTAAATTAAGTTAAAAAATTATCTCTATAATGTAATATACGTAATTTAATACGTTTCATCTTAAAAATGATAGAATACTAGGATGTACAGTTGATAACAGCACAGAGCTGCAAGAGAATAGGTCTTAGAAATCTATATCGACTTAGAAGCCAATCGTCAACATCTGTAAATACATCCTCTCTTCTATTGAATTGAATTACTTTATTGTTATTGTATGGTACAATGAGATTTAATACGCAAATCCTCCATAAACTTATTTTCCTATAAAATTACAATCATAATAATAATACAAATAAAAAAATGAAAAATATACAATATGAAAGCATAAGTATAATATACATGTACATATAGTGCAGAGAGTGCAAATGGTTCATAAAGTGGATCAGGCTGTGCAATAGTAATATTTAATTACTAAGTAATTAAGTTCTAAGTAAGTAAGCTGTAGTGCAAGTTTACAGTGAGGTAACTGTAATTCTAAGTAAAAACAGTTCCACCGAGAGCTCTTGATGGATTGATTGAGTGTGTTTATAGCTTTTGGGATGGAACTGTTTCTGAACCTAGAGGTCCGTGCAGGAAAGGCTCTGAAGCATTTGCAGGATGGTAGAAGTTCATATAGACTGTGCGCATGGCAGAGACAGCGTGCGCTATAAATGTTTTCCAGGGCTAGAAGCTGTATCCCAATAATCCTCTGCGCTCTCGACACAATCCGCTGTAGAGCTTTCCAGTCAGCTGCTTTACAGCTGTGATTCCACACTCAGATACAA
Organism: Erpetoichthys calabaricus; assembly: GCF_900747795.2. Lineage (NCBI taxonomy): Eukaryota > Metazoa > Chordata > Cladistia > Polypteriformes > Polypteridae > Erpetoichthys > Erpetoichthys calabaricus. Next base: position 123,040,625 of record NC_041396.2, read on the forward strand.
TGGATTAAAATATTCTGAGAGGTGCACTGAGAGTAACAACGCTAAAGCAGCTATGGTAGTTGGAATAGTTTGGCCATTCCATGCACCATTATATTGTTACAGAATGAGTCCAATCAAGTGAATTAAATTTGTAAACAATATGCAATTCATTTCTGTGTATTTGATAAATCCTGCATCATTCATGTGAATAAAGAAAAAAGGTAAATGACACAGAAACAGTAGCACTGCTTTGATGTTGGACACTGCGAATTTGCAAAACTGATCAGAAAAGTGCGTACGCAAGGAAGCGGTCTACCATGAAAATGTGTGTGACTTTATGCCAAGTTTAGTCTTTATACATCTCAAAGTGTGTGAGGAAACAGGTGTATGGTACATTTTTGTACATAAACACAACATTTATACATGAGGCCCCTGTACTTTAACTTATTGGAACTATTCTCAAACAAATCATGAATGAAAGACTGCTAGGCATTTATTTAAACATGCCTAAATGCTGAAAAAAGCCATAATTTTACCTGTTTATATCTTTATCTGATATCTTACATCTTTATCTGATATTAGTGTAACCTGCCAGGTATTTGACTGAAACTTTGAGTCTTTATTGATCTGAATCTTTATCTTTTGGTTAATTTATTTGGAATGGGCAAAACTAACTATATTTATTATCCTGGGGTAATTAGGATCAGAAGGAAAATACGTCTGAGAAAGAAAATATCGATGAAGTAAGAATTTTGGTTATTCATGTAATTATTATTAAATCTACACAAATAAAGGGCCTTTCAAGTGGAATATATTCTGCACAAAAAAGGGAACAAAAAACAAAGAAAATGAGAGAGACTATCACCACCCAGATAAGCTGTCTCTACTCCCAAAAGAATTAGTAAGACCTCTGTGGAATGAAGAGAAAATCTGAAGTAGATATGTACATAGACCTGAAAGAAATCATCTTCTATCATTTCTATTTTTACATAGGTATTTTTTAATAATACTATTTCTAAAATACATTTTCTAACTTTTTATGACTCTTTCAAATTAATTTCCTACTTTTGCTACTATGAGTTTTACTGTGTTTTAATAATTTTGCTTTATAGTAATGCTGATTTTATATTATTTGATTCAGTCAAGGTATATTGTTTAAGAGCACCCATTGTGGGTGATTGCCATATTCCCACGGGGCTCAACAGCTGAGAAGAGACATTTTTAGCAGACAGTATTGTGGTTAGCAAGTACTTGCTTTGGTGATTGGCACAGGTGCAACTTATGCCTAAAGACAACTATTTGATCTGCTTGTGCCAAGCTAGTAAGTCTCTTTGCTTGAAGCAGCTGTCCACATATGCAGGAAAGGCTGTACACGTGGGGTGCTATAAAGTACATATATCTAATATTCATACAAACAGCATAGTTAACTGTAATTATAGTGTATGTGAACAAAAGCAATGAAAATATCCATGATAATATGACAAAAAATAGGAAAATACATATCTCAAACAAAATCTGATTTATAAAACCTGGTGTGCATTTGTATGCGATTCACCTTTATAAATAACAATTATATTGTAACTTTAAATGCACTTCAAACACGCTAGGTTACCACTGTGAAACATCCATATATAGACTATGCTGGTCAACCTTATACACATGCAATCATGATTCTGCAGATTTTCATTGACTGGTAGAGCAGCTTCCCATATGATACATGAAGACATTGCCACCTGCATCTATGTTGCGCTCAGCACAGCATTGAAGTGTTGGGTCAGGGAAAGGCATAAGGATCCAGCATCTGAGCGAGTATCCACTCTCATGTGGCACATGTAATGACATAATTGTTGTTACAATGAATAGTATAGACCATAAGATAAACTGTGGGTTCACAGTTACCTTACCAACAACCCCGCCATATACATTAGCATCGTGAGCAAATCATCTGCCAATGTTACTTTCCTTTAAAATAAATTAATCATCCAGGCCACCAAGCCACAGCATTTGTCTCACCTTGGCATCATTGACTTGTGTGGTAATGAAATGTCACTGCTCGTGTTTAACAAAAACAGTGTCATTCTCAATAAGGGCCCTTATTGCTAAGACTGCTGTCAATTGTCCTAATTACATTAGGAAAACCAAATGGCTCTTGCGAAACTAAATCAGCGTATAAGCCAGCCATCATCATGAGCAAAAAAATAAAAATAAAAAAAATTAGACAATAGGCTATAAATAGATTTTAGGGCACGAGATTTATACCTTTTGTATGCATAGTAAATCATGCCTGTGTTTTTACTGCACTTTAGTTTCTAATCCTGAGAAGACAACACATACACTTTATAAACTGACCAAAAAAAAAGATCTTCATTGCAAGTACACAGCATTGGCCCTCTTACAATGGAAACAGAAGGCTGTACATCATATTCATCGCTTTTGAACTTTAATATGTCACATCAATGCTCATTATAGGATGACCTCCTCGAGCAGCTGGAAAAAGACGACATACTTGACCACCCTTGACATGATAAAAGGGTATTGGCAAGTTCCTTTAATGGACTCCACAAAAGTCAAAACTGCATTTAACAACCTTGTGGACACTGGCAATATTGCGTTGTTCCATTTGAATTGCATGGGGCATCAGCAACTTTCCTTTGTCTGGTGGACAAAGTGCTATGTTCCCACAATTTCTATAGTGCCGCCTACCTAGGTGATGCCATCATCTATTCCGACTTAAGGGGGAAACACCTAGAGCAGGTTTGAGCTATACTTCATACAGTCAGTGAAGCCACACTCCAAATTAACCCAAAAAAATGGTTCTTTGGGTTAGACGAGGTCAAATTTTTAGGCAACCCAGTGGGCAGAGGTTCAGTTTGGCCACAGTGTTCCAAAGTAGATGCTATATTTAAATGGCCCAATCTGAAGACCAAGAGGTAGGTCCAAGCCTTTCTTCGATTAGTGGGGAACTACTGCTGGTTTGTGCTATCCCTGACAAATCTTACAAAGAAAGAGGCCCTGAATAACCTGGTTTGGGATGGAAAAGTCAACACTGCATTTTGTGAGCTAAAGCAGGCCCTAATGTCGGCACCAGTTTTGATGGCTGCTTACTTTTCTTAGTAACAGTTTAGTTTAGTTTTCCATGTTTTAGTAATAATTGTCAAAATGTAGACATGAAGTGTATAATGTGTGAGGCCTGAAGTCCAGGTATCAAATAAACACTTTTATTCTCCAGACCGACACAGGACTGGGTGCTATGCTGAGCCAAAGTGTCAATGGTGTTGAACACCCCGTCATGTTCTTGAGGTGGAAACTGCTGGACAGGGAAACCAGGTATGCCGCGGTGGAACGAGAGGCTTTGGCAATTAAGTGTGCAGTTACATAGTGCGGTATTATCTCCTAGGCCAGGAGTTCACCCTTGTCACCGATCTTGCCGCTTTACAATGGATGGCGGTGCACAAGGAGTTGATTCAGCATGTCACATGGTGGTTTTTGGACCTACAACCTTACAAGTTTACTGTTGTTTATTGCTAGGGTTCTCTTCAAGCCAACATCTAGGTTCCTTCTCAGGTTCATGACCTCTCGGTTTGGAACGCCTGACCCAGCGAGTCAGGGTTGGGGTGGGAGTGTCGTGTCACACACATGCGCATAGAAGAAAATTTACAGTCTCAAAAGTAAGTGTTTTTTAGCTGAGCCAGGGGTTGGCACTGCCCAGAAACACTCTTTCCTTTTCTCCCACTGCAGACTGTCATCAGAACCTGCCTCCTAAAGGCGTCACTTCCACCTCCCAAGATCCTGCCTAATGATGACACCACTTCCGGTTCTGGTTCAATCAAGACACCACCTCTTCCTGTTCCCATTATATAAATCCGCCACCATTTTGTTTTATCACAGTTCCCTTTTGAAGTCGTGTCTGTAAAGATGTTTTCAAGTATACAGGGTTTATATTCCCCAAAACTTTGTTTGTCACTGAGTCTCATTACAATGCATATTTTTGTTCATACATTTACATACCCTGGTAGAATTACTAAGATATGTACCATACTTTAAAGAAAAGGTGACTGATCAAGCAAAAAAGATTCCATTTACTTTTAGGGGACTAAATACAGTCGACATACAGGAATCAAAGTAAATATATATAGCAAATGGGGGCTGCAAGGGGGGGGGGTTAATAAGGTGGGGTTCAGAGGGTACTGGTCATAAAGTCTTTTTTTATTATTTGAATGTTCTCCTTTTTAAGTCTGCAAATGCTAGGTGTAGCCGCCGAAGTATAAGGCGAGATCAAGCACGGGTAAAACGCGTGCTGAAAGAAATCTGTCAGTCCAAAAATTAGATATTATTATTAGATATATTAAATATTTAAATATTTTAAAAAATATTTAGTGAAAGTTAAAAGCAAATAATCCACACAATAATAAAGAAAAAAGTAGTTACACACGTAGAATAAAAAGCAAAAAAAAAGGAAAATATATCTTCTCTAAAACTTCTTCTTCTATAATTAAAGATTCTTAACTTCTTATATACTTAAAAGATTCTTAGCTTCTTCTTCTGTACACTTTAAGCGTACGGCTTTGCACTTAAATAAGCACGAGTTACTTCACACACTTAAAAGGTCCATAGGCATGAGGCATGAGGCATGGGCACGTTTTAAAATATTGTACCCTCTACACCTTATACATGGCAAGGCTGGTCACTAATTGAGGAATAATGTTTAGTCAAAGCTGTTAGAAATGGCAAGAATATACCAATTCAATTCTACTTATGAGGGTTATAGGAACCTCCCATAGATTATGCTTTGTCATCTTGTAAAATATTTATGAATCTTATGTAACTAAGAAAATGGCTCTCACACTAGGTTCATGCACAAGTGTCTGTTAATGGCATTTTCATTTGATAGCCATGATTCAGCCAGCTCTCTGGTACTTTTAGTATTAGCCCGGAATCTTACTTGAATAAGATAACTCTTCTTCTTACAATTTTGCTGCAATTGCCCTCTTACTTCCAGACTCACCAAACATCATATCTGATGTATATTTTAAGTCCCTCATGTGGTCACTTCAGGACTAAACCATGGAATTACTTGCAGAATGAGAGAAACCACTATTTTGTTATAGGGACACCAGTCTAGCGTTTCCTCTAGAAAAGTGCTGAGGTTTGCTACATTTGTGTCTTATTCTTACCTCAGAGTATGGGTATCAAACTCAGTTCTTGGGAGCACCATAATGGCTGCAAGTTTTTCTTTCCAGTTAATTTCTTAAGCAAGTGCAAGGTATGGCCTCACGGAGACTGACCTGGAACAGGTAGACGAATGCGCAGAATTCCTGGGACCCCGCTCCATTGTATCGTCTCCAGTCGAGAGTGAAAATGGGAGCGAAGGTGCAAGTGATACAGGTCGCGATGGATCGCCGATTTCTAAGGATCATTCGAGACTAGAAAGGGCTCTGCAGGACGTGCTCTCATCTACTCATCGCGAGCCCGCAGCGCCTGCTGTAACAGGGGCTGCATTTCCACTCGCGGAGCACGAAAGCCGAAGCGAACTGTCCGAATTGAAAACTGAACTGAAAGAGATGATCGCTACACTGGCCACTGCCATGGTTACGGCCATGAATGAGCTTAAGAAAGATAACACGAATGATCTTAAGACGGTGGCCATTGAGCTCAAGAAGGATAACAAAGATAAGGAAACGCGTCTATTTAAACGTTTTGACGTGAACTTTAAAGGCATGTTGGAGAAATTAGTGGAACACATTGAAGAAACTAATTCCAAACTGAAAAGGCTTGATGACCATATTAATGACGTTTCAGATCAGCTGGAAGACGTTAAGCAGGGACTCACGGCTCGAGTGGAAACAGCGGAACAACTGGCGTCTAACGCCGATGAAAAAGCCACAGCTGCGAACTCGGAATGCAAAAAACTTGGGAGACAGACTTGCAGCCCTGGAGGATGGGTGCAGAAGAAATAATATAAGAATTGAGGGTATACCTGAGAAACGAGAAAGCTCAAGCCCAGTGAAATTTGCAGTAGAATTACTGTCTAAAATAATTGGAGATGACTTTAAACTCGACATTGAGATAGCCACGGCTTATCGCACAAAGATACCTAGCGCCTTTAAACCTAGGTCTTTTATTGTCCGCTTCGAGCGACTACGATGTAAGCTTGATGTGATGGCACTTCTCAGACGCAAGCAAGAGATTATATTCGAAAATAATCTTATTCGTATTTTTCCCGACTTCTCACCATCAACAGCTGCAAAACGCAGATCCTACATCGACATTAAAAAGTTGCTACGGAAAGCCGATATCAAATACAGCCTCTTGTATCCCGCCAAACTTAAAGTGGAAGTTCAAGATCAACATTATATTTTCTTAAGCAAAGAGGAAGCTGAAAAAGAATTAAAGAAGCTGTTTCCGACACTTTTTTGAAAGTTAATAAGGAGCCGTATTCTATCAAGGCACGGGAAGGACCTATGATCTGTTCTCTGGATCCATGTTTAAAGAGACTGGTATTATAATTATACATCCCTTTTTTTTTTTTTTTTCTTTCTTTATCTGGACTTTATATGTTTATGTTTTAATCAGAGTTATAGAGTTATAGACGTGAGTGTGAAAATGTGGAAGTAATTAAAGTAGGATTCGTTTTTTTTTATTTTTGTTTTAATCAGAGTTATAGAGTTATAGACGTGAGTGTGAAAATGTGGAAGTAATTAAAGTAGGATTCGTTTTTTTTAATTTTTTTATTTTACTATACCTTAAAGTAGACTGTTTAACTTCATACCCTTGATTTATTGCTTTTTCTACTATCTATACTATTACCATTATACTATTACAGTAGGAATTGCCAGGTTTATTCTAGACTAGTTTTTAAAATCATTCCCAGGGTTGTTTTTTTTTTTTTTTTTAATCTTAATATCTTAACTTAAAAGCGCTGAAGATTATTTCAAGCTTAAATATTGTTAATGAGAACATCTTCGGCAGATAGTATTAAGAATTTAACTGCAAAAGATATCTCTGTTTTAATTCTGTAACGCCGCTGCAGGGTGGGGTTTGTTTTGTTTTGGACGTGCTCTGTCTCTTCGTATGTCAGAGGACTGGAACATTGCGAAGTGGGATCTAGCCTCATGTGGGGAGGCAAAATGGGGGGTGGGGGGATAAAGGGGGGAGAGAAGAAGAGCAGGTTATATCTAATCTATTCTTGTAATTCTTATAATTATAAATATCAATGCAACAATAGGCTAAAATGCAATAACTCATGGGGGATCTTGAAACTAAGATTAAAACTGCCATATTACCAATTAAAACTATAAATGACATTAAAAACTCAGAATCAATGTCTCCACGATGGGACAGTTAACTTTGTGAGCTGGAATGTTAAAGGCCTGAATCACGAATTAAAGAGAAAGTATGCTCTCACCTAACAGGCTTAAACGCTAAAATAGTATTTCTACAGGAGACCCACTTACTAACCAAGGATTAGTTCAGATTACAAAAAGACTGGACTGGCCAAATGTTCCATTCTAGCTTTATAAAGAAAACTAGAGGGGTGGGAATTCTCATACATAGAACAGTTCCATTTGTAGCATCAGATGTAGTGTCGGACCCTGAAGGGAGATATGTGATGGTCATGGGCAACTTATATAACAGTAAAATGATTTTGATAAATGTTTATGCACCCAATATTGATGATAAGGAATTCATGCAAAATCTATTTGCATCCATTCCCAATGTGAACACTCATAAAATTATAATGGCTGGGGACTTTAATTGTGTTTTAAATTCACACTTTGATAGGACTCCTGTGACAGTGGGGACGACATCTAATACTGCAAAGATAATTACACAGTTTTTGAATGATCACAACTTATCAGACCCCTGGAGGTTTCTTAACCCAAACTCAAGAACATATTCGTTCTACTCACCAGTGCATTATAGCTACTCAAGAATTGAATATTTTTTTATAGATAACTAGCAAAATACCCGCGCTTCACAGCGGAGAAGTAGTGTGTTAAAGAGGTTATGAAAAAAAAAGGAAACATTTTAAAAATAACGTAACATGATTGTGAATGTAATTGTGTTGTCATTGTTATGAGTGTTGCTGTGTTTTATATATATAAAATACACACACACACATATAAACATATATATACATATACATATACACATATATATACATATCTACATATATATATATATATATACATATACACATCCACATATCAACATATATATATACACATATATACACACACACACGCTTTATGGGTGATGATTGTTTTACTCTTTTTATCTTTATTTTATTTTATTGTAGAATCAACTCCTATCTGCGCACAGCAGGGCAGCCGTGTGCGGATGCGTATGGTGTATTCACTCCATGTTATCGTGCATTGCGCTGTCAGTGGTATTTTGATAAAAGAATTTGAACAACATATAAGAAGCGTATAAATTATTAAACAGTAAAACATTAACATTTAAGAAGTAAAGTTACATTAAGTACTACTGCAGTGCCTTCGGGTATACCTCATTTTTTGTTTGCCCATTACATGCTTAAATGTATACATTTTTTGGTGCACCTACTGGAGAACACGCGACATATAACCGAGCGTGGGTAAAGCATGGATTTTAAACACGCGTTGAGTTCATCTGCTGGTCTCCCTCGTGGAATAACTGGTAATGTTTGACTAATATCTACAGCGAGTAAAACGACATTACCTCCTATTTTTTTTTTTACAATCTCTGAGATCTTGCTTTTTTCGGTTCAAGGCTTCATAAGCTCTTTTATGTTGTATGGTGTACTCATCCCAAACCATCATCTTTGAATGTTGCAAGACTTTCGCCTTGTATGTAGATTGGGGTAATTACATTCATTGCATTCGTAGTCTGAATCACAATCTGATTGTATGGGTGGTTACCTGGCAGTGTAGGGTTGCCACCCGTCCTTTAAAATACGGAATCGTGCCGCGTTTGAGAATGAAATTGCGCGTCCCGTTTTGAATCAATACTGGACGGGATTTATCCCGTATTTTTTTTATCATTTTTTTTTTAAAGCAGCGTCTCATGCAAATCATCCCACACGCATTTTATGAAGATGCCTCCTTTCCTACTTTTGATTGGGTAATACTTGATGTCATCGTTAGTTTGATTGGTGTTTTTAACTGTCCAGTGAGGAGGGCGTGTCTTTTAAGTACAGTCTGCAAAGTGTTGGCACTGAGATGTGGCGTCAGCGCCATAGTTGAAGCCCCTAACGTTGCGGTCAGCAAGTCGGCTAACATCCGCCATGTGCCGTCTTTTAGTTGCGAGAAGCAGATCATAGAATGGTTGAAACTGTTGCCCCTAACGTTGCGCCACGGCATGTGGTTCGTTTATACCTCGTGTCTTCTCATTAAACTTTTATCTCGCGAATATGTTATTGCAATCTGCAGCGGGAGCGTTTCTATAAACTTAATTTAAACTTACGTTTTACACCGTGGTTTGTTTCCCTTATGAACATGCTTGTATGCTTAACTCGCTCCGTTCTCAATTGTTTAATTAATTTTTTGCTGTTCGCTGTTTGCGGCTCTTCCTCCATTTCCCCCTACTTCGTTCTTTTATCTCGCGAATATGTTATTGCAATCCTTAACGGGAGCGTTTCAATAAACTGATTGAAGATAGTTTTGCATTTACCTTTTTAGTAAAAGGCGAGCTTTTAAGCCTGAGAAATCACCCCGTAAATGCACACGTTTAATTGGACATGTGTTAATATGTATGGTTACACAGTATTAAAAGACAGTGAACAACGTCAGTTACCTTTGTTCCAGCGTTTGATAAAAGGTGAGCTTTTAAGCCTGAGAAATCACCCCGTAAATGCAGACGTTTAATTGCACATGTGTTAATATGTATGCTTACACAGTATTAAAAGACAGTCAAAAATTAACGTCATTTACCTTCGTTCCCGCGTGCGACTCGTGCTGTAAATCTCTTCCTTGTTTTTAGTTCACGTGATTACGTAGGAGGCGTGATGACGCGATACGTGACTCCGCCTCCTCCATTACAGTGTATGGACAAAAAATATGTTCCAGTTATGACCATTACGCTTTGAATTTCGAAATGAAACCTGCCTAACTTTTGTAAGTAAGCTGTAAGGAATGAGCCTGCCAAATTTCAGCCTTCCACCTACACGGGAAGTTGGAGAATTAGTGATGAGTGAGTCAGTCAGTCAGTGAGTCAGTCAGTCAGTCAGTCAGTGAGGGTTTTGCCTTTTATTATTATAGATAATTTCCTGCCTACAATTAAATCATGCAAATATGACACAATTGTTATCTCTGACCATGCCCCTCTAGTCTTGGAGCTAAAATCAATAAGCCCCTCATACTCACCTCGCCCTCTTTTATTGGCAGACGAGAACTGCACAGAATTTATATCTAAACAAATCAGCTTCTTCCTAGAGACAAACACGTCCACAGAGGTCTCTGCAGGAACACTCTGGGGAAACTCTAAAGGCCTTCTTAAGAGGACAGATTATTTCATATCTCTCCCACAGAAATAAATTAGAAACCAAGAAAGTGTCAGAGCTAAGAAATGAAATTACTAGAATAGATGAAGAACAAACCAGGCGTCCAAATGAAGTTCTCCACAGGAAAAGGCAGGCCCTACATACAGAACTTAACATCTTAACAAATAAAGAAACTGAACAACTTATTTATAAGTCGAGACAGCATTACTATGAACATGGAGAAAAAGCTAATAAGCTTTTAGCTCAACAAATTAATAAACAAGAAGTTCACAATGCAATACCAGTAATCACCAACAAGAATGGAGAAGAAATCATCGACCATAATAAAATAATGCACACATTTAGAGATTACTATAAGTCTTTATATTCCACTGAGTCCAAAGAAGACAACACACAATCTAATGCATTTCTGGATAATTCACAAATACCACAAATAGATGCTTTAAGTGCTGAGGAACTGGATAAACCTCTAACGCTAACAGAATTACTAGACGCTATAAAGTCACTACAAAGCGGGAAATCATCAGGCCCTGATGGTTACCCCGTAGAATTTTATAAGAAATTCTCCACCCAGCTAGCTCCACTCTTATTGGCAACATTTACAGAAGCTAGAGACAACCAAATTCTACCTCAAACATTTCGACAAGCATTAATCACCGTCTTTCCTAAACAAAATAAGGACTTGTTACAATGTGCATCATATAGACCAATTTCACTCCTGAATAATGATGTTAAGATGCTCTCAAAAATCCTAGCTAGAAGGATGGAGAAAGTGCTGCCCTCGGTAATATCACAAGATCAAACTGGATTTATTAAAGGCCGACACCTATCTTCAAATCTCCGACGCTTGTTTAATGTTATATATTCACCAGCAAAATCAAATACCCCAGAGATATTACTATCATTAGACGCAGAAAAGGCATTTGACATGATTGAATGGAATTACCTTTTCACTGCATTGGAGAAATTTGGGTTTGGCCCGAATATTTGTGCTTGGATTAAACTACTGTATACCAATCCAGAAGCTTCAGTTTGTATTAATAACATTTGCTCAGACTACTTTAAACTAGAACGTGGTACCAGACAAGGATGTCCCTTGTCGCCACTGTTGTTTTCAATCGCTATTGAACCACTGGCAGTTCACTGACGAAATTCTTATCAGATAAAGGGGATTGTCAGAGAAGGACTGGAACAGAAAATTTCTCTATATGCAGATGATATGGTCTTATATATATCAGACCCAGAAAACACTGTCCCCGCTGTTTTAACAGCACTAACAGAATTTCAAAAGATATCTGGTCTTAGAATTAATCTGAATAAAAGTATACTCTTTCCAGTGAATTCACAAGCATATCATATTAGATTAGACACCCTACCTTTTACCATAGCAGATCAGTTTAAATACCTAGGGGTAAATATCACAAGTAAACATAAAGCTCTTTATCAACAAAATTTTGGCGTCTGTATGGAAAAAATTAAGCAAGAGTTGCATAGATGGTCAACCCTTCATCTCACTCTAGCCGGAAGAATTAACATTGTTAAGATGAATATCCTCCCTAAACTTCTCTTTTTATTTCAAAACATTTCAATATATATCAATACATCATTTTTTAAACAGTTAGATTCAATAATAACCTCATTCATTTGGAACTCAAAACACCCACGTATCCGAAGAGCGACCCTACAAAGACCTCAGGCAGAAGGTGGCATGGCTCTACCTAATTTTCAGTTTTATTACTGGGCAGCAAACATACAAGCCATAAAAACCTGGACACAAATACATTAATATACACAGGCTTGGCTAAAATCCTGTAGTACTTCTTTATACTCCCTGCTCTGCTCTCCAATAAATGAAAGTTATCGCAAATATACTAATAACCCAATTGTGCTTTACTCACTCAGAATATGGAACCAAATAAGGAAGCATTTTAAGATGGAAAATCTTTTATCAGTGGCACCTCTGCAAGAGAACCACCTCTTTCAACCTTCGCAAGTATATCCAGTTTTTAATACCTGGAAAAGTTTTGGGATTAAAATGCTCAGAGATCTTTATATAGACAACATATTTACATCTTTTGAACAATTACGTTCAAAATTCAACCTCCCAGCTACACATTTCTTTTACTATCTTCAAATTAGAAATTAGATTTCCCCCACCTTGCACCCTCCACAATGCTGGAAAAAATACTGCTCAATTTCGAGGAAACAAACACTATTTCCGCAATATATAAAATCTTATTAGAGTCCCTACCTTTCAAAGATCCAAGAGGACATTGGGAAGAAGATCTCTTAATCAATATATCAGAAAAGGAGTGGAAGGTAGCAAAGCAGAGAATTCACTCGAGTTCTATATGCGCAAAGCATAGAATTATTCAACTCAAAATTATATATCGAGCCCATCTGTCTCGCTTAAAACTGTCCAAAATGTTTCCAGGGCAGGATCCAACCTGCGAACGCTGCAACCAAGCGCCTGCCTCACTGGGTCACATGTTCTGGGCCTGCACTAAACTAACATCATTTTGGACAAAAATTTTTAAGTGCCTCTCAGACAGCCTTGGTATCACAATCCCTCCTAACCCATTAACAGCTGTGTTCGGTGTTCTTCCAGATGGACTTGAAGTAGAGAAGGACAAGCAAACTGTGATTGCATTCACTACACTTTCGGCACGCAGACTTATTTTGTTAAATTGGAAGAATCCTAATTCTCCTCTTATAAGTCAGTGGGAAATCGATGTTTTATATTATTTGAAATTGGAAAAAATCAAATTTTCAGTTAGGGGATCTGTACAACATTTTTTCAAAACATGGCAGGATTTAATCAATATTATTTTAGAATAAGAGAAATAACTATTATTGCATTTAACTCCCTTCTCCATCTCTTATTTACATAGATATTCACTTCTCCCTTTCTTTTGTTTAACGTTGCCTTATTAAAAAGCCTAAAGCAATTTTCCTTTAGCTAAGCTCTCCTTCTCAGGGGTGGGGTTTGATTAGTCTTCAAATTTGTTGGGTTATAAATTGATCTGTTTGTATGGAATGATTACAATGAAAATTAATAAAATAAAAATATTAATTTCTTAAACAATGAATTGGCTTCTTATTATATATCAAATTAATGAATATATACTTTTTTGCTTCATTTTAGTTGCAAGTTGGTTGTTAAGATATAAATTCCTTAAAAAACTGGATGACAGAGAAATAATACTCTGGTCTGATGTAACAAACATTTTGATGATGTTCTCAGAAAAAGAACAACCTACAATATTTGAGAAGTCTGACATGGCAACTTAAGGGTAGTAATAAGCCTTATAGATACATAATCTTCTAATTAAGAAATCTGTTGGAGTGAAAACCTACAGTTGTCTAGAAACCAATTCGAATAGTTTTTCTATAGAATACAGTATTTTCAAACAGCCTCAATGTTAAACATTTTCTTAAGGAGACATTCAGGAACTGAGTACAAAAGAGGAGGGTAGAAAGCACTGGTCCTATGTTAGTCATTCTGAGCCTTACTATTACAGTATAAGGGCAAAATATTCCCATCTTCTGTGACATGGGGCCACCTATTGACCAGGAAGCCTTGTGGTGCTGTCACTGGAGGCCTCTATGAAAAAAACGTCTTATTGACAGGGTCTACCGCCATTTACCAGTCTCTGTCCTTTCACAAAGGTAAGTACAAGACTTATTTTTTGCTAGTGTGAGTCTTAATCTAAATTGTTGTTTTAAATATACAGTACATACAGTATATGTATTATATCATATTTTCTAAGCCCACTTAATCCTGAACAGGGCTGTGGAAGGCTAGAGCTTATCCCAGCAAGCATCAGGCAGGAACAATCACCTGGGGCCTCATGCATAACGCCGTGCGTTGAATTTGCACTATAACATGACGTAAGCACAAAAGCTGAAATGTGCTTACGCACAGAAAAATCCAGATGCAGGAATCTGTGCGTTCACCAACTTCCGCGTTCTTCCGCTACATAAATCCCGCTCAGCGTAGAAATAAACGCACGTGCACGCGCTTGCAGTCCCGCCCCAACTCCTCCCAGAATTACGCCTCTTTGAATATGCAAATCAATATAAATAGCCCTTAAGCCCAGTGTTCTGTGAAAAAGCAATGGCAAAAGTACGAGGAAAAATAGAAGAATTTCAGCGAATACCAAATGGAGGCAAAGAAAAACATACTATTTGTTGGTTTAAACAGTTATATAACCAACAAAAGGAAGTTGATCGAGTGACATAGCATGTCGGAGAAACTCGAAAGCTCAAGTTCACAAAGTCGCACAGTGCCCGAAATAAAAAAGTTGTCACTTATCAAAGTCGGCGTGAAAAGGCGAGTCGTAGCCCACTGTCTGAGTGTCATATGATAGCTTATTAGGGTACAGTGAAAAAAAAGGCACACAGTGTGAAAAAAGCAAGAAATGTCAACTTTAATCTCGAAATTTCCACTTTAATCACGTAGTTTATTTTGTCATTAAAGTAGAACATCATAAACTTCATCTTAAAATCATTTAATTTACTAGTTTCTCAAATCCCATTGTAACTAAAGTAGCACGTTAAATGCTTTGTTTTGTATTTGATCTTATATGTGCTCTATGTGCCTGAATCACTACGTGCTCTTCCTCCGACAGGACACAGAATCCATTATGTTCGCAATATTACAGCTCTCTGAGTAATTAAAATACTGAGAAGTATACGTGATATCATTTTCATGATGATATGAGTTAAAGCATGTTATTAAACATGGGAACACAGTTCCCATGCTGCGCCATGCACGACCTTCAATGAAATGCTTTATTACAGAAGTACTGTCTTTTTCAAACGTACTAACCCCCAATTCCTGTCCTTACTTTTCTTTCTCCAAATACCCAATCGCCACACAATCAGCTCTGTAATAGACGTTAAGCCATCTGTAAGCTTAGAACACCGATTCTTCAAAATGTTTAAGGAACATCGAAATATCTTCGTAATGTTTAATTATTCTATCCACTTTCCTTCCAGTGTCGCGCCAGCCACAGCATGAAAACAGCGCGAGACAGGAACAAACCGTGAACGAAGCTCAAGCTCGCTAGCGCTGCGGCACCATGTAGTTAAAGTTAAAGTTTTATCTGTATAATATAATCAACATATTTTGCTGCATTTCATCTTAAAAATGATATTGTCATCATACGTAAATACTGCTTTATAAAGTGGCTGAGGATGTGCAATATTATAACTGTATCATAAGTACAATTACCTCACGGTAACTTGCAAGTAGAAACAGTTCCATAAGGAGCACTTGAGCCGCCGTCGTGGATGTGGATCTAAGAAAGGGTAACCACACAGGAACAGTAGCACTGCTTTGACGCTGGGTGCCGCCAGTCTGCAAAACCTAACAGAGAACTTGCATATGACAGGGTATGAGGTACCGTGGAAAAGTGCGTGGCTTTACGCCAAGTGTAGGTTTTATACATCGTGATTTGAACGTGGAAATGTTCTTATGCAACGTTTCTGTGCGTACGCACCCTTTATACGTGAGGCCCCTGGACAGGGCGACAGTCCATCACAGGGCGATCACACACACGGGGCAATTTTGAATTGCCAATCTACCTAACCTACATGTATTTGGACTGTTGGAGGAAACAAGTGCACCAGAAGGAAACCCACAGACACAGGGAGAACATAGAAAGTCCATGCAGGGAGGACACAGGATGAGAAGCCTGGCCTCCTTACTGTGAAGCAGCAGTACTACCACTGCACATCCAGGCCGCCCAGTACATATATGGAAACACATAAAGCATTTTGATCTTGTAAATGTGAAGTACAATAAATAAACGTGACCTGAATTTTCCATGTCCCATGGGGTTGTACAATAGCACAGTTTTCTGCGCTTCTTTTTCATATTTCCAGACAATCATGTTTGAATCCATGTCTAGTCACTATATGGAGTCTGAATGCATTATCTTATGGATGCAGTAGGTTTTCTGGTCTCATCCTAAAACATATGCAATATATTAGGTTGATTAGTAACTCTAAATTGACCTGGTATGAGTGTGCAAGTACTGGAGTTTCCTCGAGTCATTACACCTTGCTCCTTGGAATCTTATGTTTAAACAAAGGAGAATAAAACATTGTCTCACAGACATGATACCAAGATAAGCAGACTCAAGGCAGCTTTAAGGAAACCAAACCTGTGTTATATCTCAAAATGGAGGGCATGCTAAAATGACACAATGCCTTGTGTTTGCGTTATTTCTGGTAAAATAGTGCTTAGAATAACATGCAGTGCTAAACCAGGCCAGCATATATCATGTCTGTTTGTGTCCTTAGTTAAAATATAACGCTAGAAAGAAATCTAAAGACACTTGGAGTTAAGGGATACTACAGTGGGTATACTAAAGGCTAAAACACAACCCTTTTAAGACTACAAATACATTTCCAACTGCCTGAACAAGCTACAACTTTAGTGCTTAATGGTAGTTGTTACTCTCTGTTAGCATCTGCTCCCTTTCTACTACCTTGTGCTAATCACTCTACTTCTTTTTTTATTTTTTCTCTTATAATAAAGACCACCTCAAAGTCTGTCAAATGTACAAGGTACAGCTGTTTATTTTTTCACAGTTAAGGCACATCTCAAGGTGACAAAATGACTCAGCCTTGGAGCGTCCCTTACCTCCACTTAGCTAGTGAAAGAGAGAACTACTTAATGAATTTAGATCGGGTTTTTTTCTAGAATTTGCTTGAACATTCCGGTTGGTTTTGCGACGTCTCTCATTGCACTAAGGATCATAGTTTGCTTGCAGGAGCGATATATTCATGCTAATCTGAGACAGAGGCTGCGGACCGAGGGGAGGGGAAAGCTTGATGTCAGGAACAGGGAGCTGGGCAAGGCCCTCCTCATTGTCCAGTTTCACTACTACACAGGCAGTTTCATGAAAAAGATTGGGAAAATTACATATTTGTTTGACATTTGAAATAAAAAAAACAATAAATACAACATCAATCAGACATTCTCCTCAATTATTGTGTGATATTTAGTGGAATCTATTCTTTGATGTACACACACACAATGTTTCTTGTGCCACTAGCTCCATACTACCCCAAAATACAAAAGATCCACCAAGTATTTACAAGTTGGCAAGGTGATCTTTCCTTCAAATGTGGGTCCTTTTTTATCAAAACAAATCTTTAGTGGTTGTGGCTAAATAGTTTAATTTTAGCTTCATCTGTTCATAGCACTTGGCTACAAAATGCTACCATCACATGCAGGTGTTCTTCTTTATACTTAAGATATTGTTTTTGAGATGACATCTGAGGTAAGGTTTCCTTTGGATGATTAATCCAGTAAGGCACGTCCATGTAAGCAAAGCAACACAGTAGAACACTGCATACACTGCTTTTTTCTTAGCCAAACTTGCCTGCAGATCCAATGAAGTCAAATGGGGTTTGCTGCACAGAATAAACATTGTTCTTGGCCTTACTGATCTTGTCATGTTCTCTCTTAGTTCCCCTTAACTGAAATTTCTTAACATTGTAAACTATGGAAATTAGTGGCTGGAAGCCAGACAACACTAACGACCCGAAGAGTTACCCTTACAAGTGAAAGGTTGTCCAAATGTTTGAACATGGCACATTTTCTTTTTTGTCCACCATCAGAAGCAGTGGTGCTGTAAGAATTATGTTTCTAGACTTCTCTAGCGCCTTCAACACAATCCAACCTCTGCTCCTTAGGGACAAGCTGACAGAGATGGGAGTAGATTCATACCTGGTGGCATGGATCGTGGACTATCTTAAAGACAGACCTCAGTATGCGCGTCTTGGGAACTGCACATCTGACATTGTGGTCAGCAACACAGGAGTGCCACAAGGGACTGTACTTTCTCCGGTCCTGTTCAGCCTATATACATCGGACTTCCAATATAACTCGGAGTCCTGCTACGTGCAAAAGTTCGCTGATGACACTGCTATCGTGGGCTGCATCACGAGTGGGTAGGAGGAAGAATAGGGACCTAATCAATGACTTTGTTAAATGGAGTGACTCAAACCACCTACACCTGAACACCAGCAAAACTAAGGAGCTGGTGGTGAGTTTTAGGAGGCCCAGACCACTCATGGACCCCGTGATCATCAGAGGTGACTGTATGCAGATGGTGCAGACCTATAAATACCTGAGGGTGCAGCTGGATGAAAAATTAGACTGGACTGCCAATACTGATGCTCTGTGTAAGAAAGGACAGAGCCGGTTATGCTTCTTTAGAAGGCTGGCGTCCTTCAACATCTGCAATAAGATGCTGCAGATGTTCTATCAGACTTTTGTGGCGAGCGCCCTCAGCAGGCTCCTATCAATTATGGAAAATCCACTGCATCCACTAAACAGTGTCATCTCCAGACAGAAGAGCAGCTTCAGCGACAGACTGCTGTCACTGTCCTGCTCCACTGACAGACTGAGAAGATCGTTCCTCCCCCAAACTATGTGACTCTTCAATTCCACCCGGGGGGGGGGGGGGGGGGGGGTTAAACATTAACATTATACAAAGTTATTGTCTGTTTTTTACCTGCATTATTATCAATCTTTAATTTAATAGTTTTTTTTTTTTGTATGAGTAAGGTGCTGCTGGAGTATGTGAATTTCCCCATGGGGTTAATAAAGTATCTATCTATCTATCTATCATAACTGTTCACTCATTTCATAAAAATACCATTGGTTTAGCTTGGTTGAAGTTTTTAACCAAGTATGTTCCATTTTGTACTTCAAATGTCCACAAAATATGTAATTTGGCCAGGGGTATTCAAACTTTTACATTAAACTGTATATACTATATACACATACATACATAGGTAAAGTGTTTTTTAGGTTACTATATTTCTTACAATGTTATTATGAATGGCTGTTCAGTAACCTTACAATCTGTGGATACAAACCGTCCCTTAATCTACTGTTGTGTGTGTCAAATTCTTTTCTTTACCTACTTTCAAAAGTACGTTATTCAGTATAATTGATATTTTAAAAAATTATTTGAGCTAATTTTTATTGTAAGAATTTAAACATTTAAGTGCTTCGTTTTTACATTGAAGCAAATAACAACGGAGTCTGCAGTGCATCATCTATATTACACCACTCCAAGATCAGCTAAAACATTTTGGAATTAAATATTTCAAATGAAATGTGAGAATATATTCGATAGATTGAAGAAACGTTGCTCAACCATCCCCTGTCAAAACAACAACAGCAAAAAAAAAAAAACAATGTTACAGAAAAGATAGCTTTAACAGCTATTTAACAGAACGGGTTATGTTCTGGTAATTTGAAATCTATAACTAATTAAACACAAATTGCATTTGAAAAAAGTCAGTACTGGACCACTTACTAAGTTTAAATTACCTTCTCGACACACTGCTCAGAAATATAGGAAGTAAACCTTTAACCTCTTAAACATTTGTAGTTATCCAGCTAGCGCCTATATACTGCGAATTTGCTTTTACTCTGTTTATAAATATATTCCTTGCATTCGGCTTACATTATTTGGGTTTCACATTCACCTTATTGTTTTAACGACGACCGAGTAACGCAAGTTCAATTACTACTAAATTATCGCAATATTTTCTCTCCCGCCCCCTCTTACTGGATTGGTTATATTCCAGTTCACGTCCCTTCACCTCTGACCTGGCGACGTTGCTTGCTTCCTGCTTGGTTTCGGCACCGGAGCGTAGTTGAGCACGGGAAAATAGCTCCGGTTAAAGCTTCTTAAGTCTAATTCTTATAAGTCACGTTTCCCAGAGCAATGCGCAGAAAATCCAGGATTCTATTGTGTTTTGCTGTTTTGTGGGTTCTAGGAATTGCTTATTACTTTTATTCTGGAACAACACTGAACAGAAAGGTAAAATATTGTCTCTATTCCTTTAAATGATTGTGTGTAGTGACAATGTAACGTATTTCAGAAATGAAACCCAGGTCGTTGTTAACGTGAAGCAAAATGAACATCACTTTGTCTTGATGAACACCACCGTTCTTCAATCTGTGCTGTTCATTAATTCAATTTTCTATATGATCAAGAGTACTGATTGGCGGCTAAGATGAATGACAGAGCGGCGCAACTTTGGTTAAAGGGCCGTATTCTGACTTCGCTGAAATAAATTAAGACTGAAGCATGACGTCATGTTCTGCAATTTACCCCTGGGTATTTTAAATTGGAACTGCATGATCGAGGTCCGTTATTTTGTTCGCTGTGCACTCC
Organism: Erpetoichthys calabaricus; assembly: GCF_900747795.2. Taxonomy (NCBI): domain Eukaryota; kingdom Metazoa; phylum Chordata; class Cladistia; order Polypteriformes; family Polypteridae; genus Erpetoichthys; species Erpetoichthys calabaricus. Next base: position 123,061,298 of record NC_041396.2, read on the forward strand.
TGCTGATTCACAATACTATACTATACTGTTTGTTCTTCTTGATTGTAACATTAAACGAGCATGCGTTGTGTAATTTAACACCCTTAATAATCTGTTTGTAGGAGTTAGTAACCGAAGCAGCCGAAAGAAGAAGTCCAATATGCTTTCAGTACCATTACTTTTTGACAATACTAAATCCTCTTGGAACACAATTCATGGTTATTTGAAGGCAAAGAGCACTGATGATCATATTTAAAAGTTCAGCCAACACACAGGGCACAAGGCAGGGAACCAATCCTGGGCAGGGTGCCAACCCACCGCAGGACACACACAAACACACCCACACACCAAGCACAAACTAAGGCCAATTTAGAATCACCAATCCACCTAACCTGCATGTCTTTGGACTGTGGGAGGAAACCGGAGTGCCCGGAGGAAACCCACGCAGACACGGGAAGAACATGCAAACTCCACGCAGGGAGGACATTGTTGATAATTTAATTTTTTATTATTTTGATTTATTTTCTTGTCTGAATGTGTCCGTTCATTTGAGCAGACTGAAGTATTTGGTTATTTTTGGAAGCTGTCTGAGTTTTTACAGTTGTTATTAAAGTATGTTTTTAAAGCTGACATTGATAATCGAGGCAGTGAGTTTATTAATTAAGTTCAACTGAGTAATTACAATACAGTATATCGTAAATGCTAATGGATACAATTGAAGTTCTCACTTAGTTGCGGCGACATTGCACATGTCGAAGTGCATTTAACAATCCAATCTTCTTTAAATGAAGATTGTTCTCTTATGCAAGTAATTTTGTACTTTTTAAACAGGATATAGGAAATAGGTTAAGGAAATATTTCCTTATTGTGATGGCCTAGCTAATAATTGCCTCATTTGGCCGATGTTAGATGTATGAATAGATGAAGAAGAAATGGTCCTGTTGTAATTGTGACTAGTATTTCGCTTACTCTGAATGTTACTTGTTTAGCTGCTGTTGGTTTTGTTTTAATACCATCAAGTAATAATAATAATAATTCTTTGCATTTATATAGCACTTTTCTCAGTACTCAAAGCGCTCTGCAATTGCAGGTTAAGGGCCTTGCTTAAGGGCCCAACAGAGCAGAGTCCCTTTTTGGCATTTATGGGATTCGAACCGGCAACCTTCCGATTGCCAGTGCAGATCCCTAGCCTCAGAGCCACCACTGAACACCATTATAACTGAACCAACACAGATGGCCCAGTTCCCTCTTTCTGCCTAAGTGTCTCTATAGGTTTTATTTATTTGTATATGTATGAAAATTTAAATAAGCGTTCATTCTAAAAAACAACTTAATATTCTCATGGCTCAATTCTAAACCGGGTTCTAAATTTTAATGTAGTTGTTAACAGAGTATTACATGTTTGTAGCACCTCCAGTGTAATCGTTTTTTTTCTGGGAAAAAAAAAAAAATCTTTTCATTATAAATCTCCTGTTAAGTGCAGGCAACTGAGATTTTGAATTGTTTTGCAGTGTGGACATGTGTGATCTTCACACTGGTGGTTGTAATTTATTCTGTTGCACAAAAGCAGTTGAAATTTTAAAAGGATTTTTAAATCAAATATTGTGCATATTTTTTTTCACTTAAAACATTTTTTTCTTGATATTAAGTTTACAGTGCCATAGACAGTAAAATCCTGTATTTCAATAACTAAATAGTTGTTTAAATTTTGAGTTTTTGGTACTTGTGTGTTATAACCCTGCCAAAGGCAATAGAAAAACTGTATAATTATTTGAATTCTTTTTATTTACAAATTAAAAACAAGAATACGTAAAATTTTTGATTTTTAATTACTTTTGAAACATTTCTTGTTTTGTGAAGTTTCTAATGTCGTTAAGTATAACATCAAAAGGGTCATCGCTGTTGAGCTTGGTTCTCCACAAGCGTTATATGGGTTGTAACACACGAGTATCGAATCTTTTAAGTAAGTTTTCTTTAACACAGCGTTGTGGTGCAACACTTAAGATAACTCATGAATATAACTTTGCTGACAACATCCAGTAACAAAGTATACATTTCAATAAAAATGCGATATTTGTTGATGTTAGTTTTAGTATTTTTAATTTTTTTTTTTTAATACATAGAGCAGAAAAACAATGTAAGACCCATCCTTCACTTTTCTGAAACAGCTTGCTTCACTTCAGAGCATGCTAATAACCGCATAAACACAATGTGCATTTTGTAATTCATACAGTAGTGTTTTGTGGATGGCATGGATGTCTAGTGGGTAGCTGCCACCTCACATCTTCGAAGACCAGAGTTCAAATATCACCCTACCATAATTTGGACTTGAAGAGTGTTTAAGTGAATTTTGCTTCACTTTCAGTATGGACCTCCACATCTTTACATCCTGTTGAACTTCTTTCATCCTTTGTAAAGGCTGTTATCTGCTATGACTAGCTGCCTGTGCATTTTGTCCAGAATTGCTTTGTGGAATCATGTTAAATCTGGGTGACCTGCAACCATTAAATTGATGTCACATGAGTTACAGTGCTGCATTTCTAAATAAGATAAAAACTCTTTGTTAAAGAAAACATTTCTGATGATAAATTGGAATGCTAAATGCTGTGCCTTTCAGCCTTTGCCTTGGTACACAGCAGGAAGTGGTTATTGGTGTTGTAGAGCCCATTGATAATGCACAAATACCCGCCTTACTGGTCTTACACTTGTACACATTAATGGTGTCGCAGATAGGCCCTTTGTCCACCTCTTGGACCCTCAGGTACCACTCCAAACACGAGGTAAAAGCACAAGACTTCTTTATTTTCTTGTCACGTGCACAAAGCACCCTCCACTCCACGCTACTCATATATTCAATAATCACAATAATAAACACCAATCCTCCTCTCCCAGACACTTCGCCACCCTACCTCCCAGCTCAGCTCCATGTACTGGGCTTCCCAGAGTCCTTTTATACACCCTGACCCGGAGGTGTTCCTGTCCAATCAGTCCACAGTTCCTTATTCCTTCCGGGTTAGGGTAAACATTCCTTTTCTTCAACCCGGGAGCACGTCGTATCTTCCTGTCACATGACCATGACGTACTCCCGGGTTATAGGGCACATAAGAGCCTCCGAGCCTACAGCGACTACTGGTGGCCCCCAAGATATCCAGCAGGGCTGCGTATAAAAACTACATAGTCCATGAGTCCCTGCTGGAACTCGGGGCACGTCCACGCTGTCTGGAGAGCTCCTCCCGGCGGCCTGGGGGTGATGGCCGGAGTAAGAAGCCGGCAATCCACCACAATGGCCATACACTGTTTATACTTCATCAGTTACTACTTAGGCTGTAGTTGCTTGTCTTTGGTGTGTTTACATAAAAATTACAGCACATATTATTTATTATTATTACAATATAATTACAGCACATACAATACTAATATAATTTGTGTGCTTGAAATCAATGAAAAATTAAGTGCTGCAAATTTGAAAATGGTTCACTAAGAACACGAAAATACTCTCTTTGCAATATGTGAATTTTTCTTACTTTGTTTTAGCTGATGTCAATCATCAAGGAGACTCTCTGTGCTTAGTTTCAGAAACTGTTCCTCAGTTTACGGTGTCTATTAGATGTGGTCCTACAAGAAATGGGCATTCAATATACTGTATTAGATCATCCAGTTTTCAGTGTCAGGCTAATTGAAAAGAGAAGAGATTTAAAAGCATGCTTAATGAAATTGTATGTTCTGTTTCTTTATAATGGTAGGAAATCATTGTTTACAAAATTCCTTTACTCTGTTTTTAGAATATGTTGTGGTAAAAACTTTCCTTCATCTTCAAAGTTGGCAGTCATGGAGCCCATATGAGAATGCAGAACATTTCCTCATTTGCACAGAGTTGTGCACAAATGTCTCAGCAGCCAATTACATAATTCATCTGCTTTTATACTTTTTCTAATTACATCACCTTATCTAATACATCACATCATCTGACTCTTAATATTCAGAATTGTATTACTTCCTCTTTCAGTGAACTAACGCCACCAGTAATTTCTAACTCCCGTTGATTCTCCCATTATTCAAAACACTGGTTTATTAAGAGGGGTGTATGGGCTTTCTCATCAGTTTATCCCTGCTTTCTGGAGGGGTTATTCATCTATACATATTAATAAAAGGCAAAGCCCTCACTGGCTTACTGACTGACTGACTGATCACTAATTCTCGAACTTCCCGTGTAGGTGGAAGGCTGAAATTTGGCAGGCTCATTCCTTACAGCTTACTTACAAAAGTTAGGCAGGTTTCATTTCGAAATTCTACGCGTAATGGTCATAACTGGAACATGTTTTTTGTCCATATACTCTAATGGAGGAGGTGGAGTCACGTATCGCGTCATCACGCCTCCTACGTAATCACGTGAACTAAAAACAAGGAAGAGATTTACAGCACGAGTCAAACGCGGGAACGAAGGTAAATGACGTTAATTTTTGAGTGTCTTTTAATACTGTGTAAGCATACATATTAACACGTGCAATTAAACGTGTGCATTTATGGGGTGATTTCTCAGGCTTAAAAGCTCGCCTTTTACTAAAAAGGTAAATGCAAAACTATTTTCAATCATTCTATAATCTGCTTCTCACAACTGAAGGCACCGTGGCTGATGTTACGTCGCTTGCTGGCCAACCATAAGCGTTACCTGGTAGGTAACCAGCCACTCACTTCACTCCCTTACGGGAATCGAACCTCGGACGTCAGCGCTACAGGCAAAGCCCCTAAAATTGCGCCACGGCGTGTGGTTCGTTTATTTGACAACATGTAGATCGGGGTAATTACATTCACGGCATTCGTAGTCTGATTCACAATCTGATTGTATGGGTGGTTACCTACCAGGTAACGCTTATAGTTGGCCACCAAGTCAGGTCGAAGTGATCACTCGAGTGAAGGCAGCTTCACAAAAAAACAGATCCTTAACAAACTGTTATTAGTATATTTTCCCTCAATTTAAAAAGGTTTTGTTTTCTTCTTAATAAAAATTTAAAAGCGGTACTTCGCCGGTGTGAAGCGCATGGATTTGACCGACTGACACATACAGACATATTCATGAGTGCAGGTACTTCGGAAAGAAAGCACCGTGTAAACCTAAAGTTTAAATTAAGTTAATAGACCTACAAAAGGTTGCCACTTATTTGAGGCAAGATTGCTTTTCTTCTGTACAACTATACGTTGCATTGTCAAGAGTGTGCTTGCACGGCTTCGGATATAGAGATATATATATAATATGTGTGTGTGTGTGTATATATATATATATATATATATATATATATATATATATATATAGTGGGTACGGAAAGTATTCAGACCCCCTTCAATTTTTCACTCTTTGTCATATTGCAGCCATTTGCTAAAATCATTTAAATTAATTTTTTCCCTCATTAATGTACACACAGCACCCCATATTGACAGACAAAAAAAAGAATTTTTGAAATTGTTGCAGATTTATTAAAAAAGAAAAACAGAAATATCACATGGTCCTAAGTATTCAGACCCTTTGCTCAGTATTTAGTAGAAGCACCCTTTTGAGCTAATACAGCCATGAGTCTTCTTGGGAAAGATGCAACAAGTTTTTCACACCTGGATTTGGGGATCCTCTGCCATTTCTCCTTGCAGATCCTCTCCAGTTCTGTCAGGTTGGATGGTAAACGTTGGTGGAGAGCCATTTTTAGGTCTCTCCAGAGATGCTCAATTGGGTTTAAGTCAGGGCTCTGGCTGGGCCATTCAAGAACAGTCACAGAGTTGTTGTGAAGCCACTCCTTCGTTATTTTAGCTGTGTGCTTAGGGTCATTGTCTTGTTGGAAGGTAAACCTTCGGCCCAGTCTGAGGTCCTTAGCACTCTGGAGAAGGTTTTTGTCCAGGATATCCCTGTACTTGGCCACATTCATCTTTCCCTCGATTGCAACCAGTCGTCCTGTCCCTGCAGCTGAAAAACACCCCCACAGCATGATGCTGCCACCGCCATGCTTCACTGTGGGGACTGTATTGGACAAGTGATGAGCAGTGCATGGTTGTCTCCACACATACCTCAGTGCAAGACACATGACAGCCCGCAT
>NC_041396.2:123072356-123080690 GCF_900747795.2 Erpetoichthys calabaricus
ATTATCCACAAATGGCAAAAACATGGAACAGTGGTGAACCTTCCCAGGAGTGGCCGGCTGACCAAAATTACCCCAAGAGCGCAGAGACGACTCATCCGAGAGGTTACAAAAGACCCCAGGACAACGTCTAAGGAACTGCAGGCCTCACTTGCCTCAATTAAGGTCAGTGTTCACGACTCCACCATAAGAAAGAGACTGGGCAAAAACGGCCTGCATGGCAGATTTCCAAGACGCAAACCACTGTTAAGCAAAAAGAACATTAGGGCTCGTCTCAATTTTGCTAAGAAACATCTCAACGATTGCCAAGACTTTTGGGAAAATACCTTGTGGACTGATGAGACAAAAGATGAACTTTTTGGAAGGCAAATGTCCCGTTACATCTGGTGTAAAAGGAACACAGCATTTCAGAAAAAGAACATCATACCAACAGTAAAATGTGGTGGTAGTGTGATGGTCTGGGGTTGTTTTGCTGCTTCAGGACCTGGAAGGCTTGCTGTGATAGATGGAACCATGAATTCTACTGTCTACCAAAAAATCCTGAAGGAGAATGTCCGGCCATCTGTTCGTCAACTCAAGCTGAAGCGATCTTGGGTGCTGCAACAGGACAATGACCCAAAACACACCAGCAAATCCACCTCTGAATGGCTGAAGAAAAACAAAATGAAGACTTTGGAGTGGCCTAGTCAAAGTCCTGACCTGAATCCAATTGAGATGCTATGGCATGACCTTTAAAAAGGCGGTTCATGCTAGAAAACCCTCAAATAAAGCTGAATTACAACAATTTTGCAAAGATGAGTGGGCCAAAATTCCTCCAGAGCGCTGTAATAGACTCATTGCAAGTTATCGCAAACGCTTGATTGCAGTTATTGCTGCTAAGGGTGGCCCAACCAGTTATTAGGTTCAGGGGGGCAATTACTTTTTCACACAGGGCCATGTAGGTTTGGATTTTTTTTTCTCCCTAAATAATAAAAACCACCATTTACAAACTGCATTTTGTGTTTACTTGTGTTATATTTGACTAATGGTTAAATGTGTTTGATGATCAGAAACATTTTGTGTGACAAACATGCAAAAGAATAAGAAATCAGGAAGGGGGCAAATAGTTTTTCACACCACTGTATATCTATACTAATAAAAGGCAAAGCCCTCACTGACTGACTGACTGACTGACTGACTGACTGACTCACTCATCACTAATTCTCCAACTTCCCGTGTAGGTAGAAGGCTGAAATTTGGCAGGCTCATTCCTTACAGCTTACTTACAAAAGTTAGGCAGGTTTCATTTCGAAATTCTACGCGTAATGGTCATAACTGGAACCTGTTTGACTGACTCACTCATCACTAATTCTCCAACTTCCCGTGTAGGTAGAAGGCTGAAATTTGGCAGGCTCATTCCTTACAGCTTACTTACAAAAGTTAGGCAGGTTTCATTTCGAAATTCTACGCGTAATGGTCATAACTGGAATCTGTTTTTTGTCCATATAGTCTAACTAGCAAAATACCCGCGCTTCGCAGCGGAGAAGTAGTGTGTTAAAGAGGTTATGAAAAAAAAAAGGAAACATTTTAAAAATAACGTAACATGATTGTCAATGTAATTGTGTTGTCATTGTTATAACTGTTGCTGTCTTTTTTTTATATATATATATATATATATATATATATATATATATATAATATACACACACACATAAACATTTATATACATATACATATATATACATATCTACATATACACATCTACATATATATACACACATACATAAACACACACATAAGACTTACTGAGTGAAACGGGCTTTCGTTGACAATCATGTTACGTTATTTTTAAAATGTTTCCTTTTTTTTCATAACCTCTTTAACACACTACTTCTCCGCTGCGAAGCGCGGGTATTTTGCTAGTATATATATATATATATATATATATATATATATATATATATATATACACACACATATACACACATACATGCAGTTTTAATAACACAGAAATCAATATAAACATTAACATCATTATCATATGAGAATATGAAGTAATATATAAGAAGCACATTTCATATAAATATAAATTATTAAACAGTAAAATCATCTTCTGTAATTTGCTACCGTGGCAATTTGTGTGTCTGTCCAGGATTTTAAATGACCTGTAGCTCGCAAACCGTTGCACCTATACACTTGAAATGTGGTACACATATAGTACGTCACGTCTACTATCCGCTTTATGGGTGATGATTGTTTTAGTCTTTTTATCTTTATTTTATTTTATTGTAGAATCAACTCCTATCTGCGCACAGCAGGGCAGCCGTGGGCGGATGCGTATGGTGTATTCACTCCATGTTATCATGCATTGCGCTGTCAGTGGTATTTTGATAAAAGAATTGGAACAACATATAAGAAGCGTATAAATTATTAAACAGTAAAACATTAACATTTAAGAAGTAAAGTTACATTAAGTACTACTGCTGTGCCTTCGGGTATACCTCATTTTTTGTTTGCCCATTACATGCTTAAATGTATACATTTTTTGGTGCACCTACTGGAGAACACGCGACATATAACCGAGCGTGGGAGAAGCATGGATTTTAAACACGCGTTGAGTTCATCTGCTGGTCTCCCTCGTGGAATAACTGGTAATGTTTGACTAAAATCTACAGCGAGTAAAACGACATTACCTCCTATTTTTTTTTTACGATGTCTGAGATCTTGCTTTTTTCGGTTCAAGGCTTCATAAGCTCTTTTATGTTGTATGGTGTACTTATCCCAAACCATCATCTTTGAATGTTGCAAGACTTTCGCCTTGTATGTAGATCGGGGTAATTACATTCATTGCATTCCTAGTCTGAATCACAATGTGATTGTATGGGTGGTTACCTGGCATTGTAGGGTTGCCACCCGTCCTTTAAAATATGGAATCGTGCCGCGTTTGAGAATGAAATTGCGCGTCCCGTTTTGAATCAATACTGGACGGGATTTATCCCGTATTTTTTTTATCATTTTTTTTTTAAAGCAGCGTCTCATGCAAATCATCCCACACGCATTTTATGAAGATGCCTCCTTTCCTACTTTGGATTGGGTAATACTTGATGTCATCGTTAGTTTGATTGGTGTTTTTAACTGTCCAGTGAGGAGGGCGTGTCTTTTAAGTACAGTCTGCAAAGTGTTGGCACTGAGATGTGGCGTCAGCGCCATAGTTGAAGCCCCTAACGTTGCGGTCAGCAAGTCGGCTAACATCCGCCATGTGCCGTCTTTCAGTTGCGAGAAGCAGATCATAGAATGGTTGAAACTGTTGCCCCCAAACGTTGCGCCACGGCGTGTGGTTCGTTTATACCTCGTGTGTTCTCATTAAAGTTTTATCTCGCGAATATGTTATTGCAATCCGCAGCGGGAGCGTTTCTATAAACTTAATTTAAACTTACGTTTTACACCGTGCTTTCTTTCCCTTATGAACATGCTTGTATGCTTAACTCGCTCCGTTCTCAATTGTTTAATTAATTTTTTGCTGTTAGCTGTTCGCGGCTCTTCCTCCATTTCCCCCTACTTCGTTCTTTTATCTCGCGAATATGTTATTGCAATCCTTAACGGGAGCGTTTCAATAAACTGATTGAAAATAGTTTTGCATTTACCTTTTTAGTAAAAGGCGAGCTTTTAAGCCTGAGAAATCACCCCATAAATGCACACGTTTAATTGCACATGTGTTAATATGTATGCTTACACAGTATTAAAAGACAGTCAAAAATTAACATCATTTACCTTCGTTCCCGCGTGTGACTCGTGCTGTAAATGTCTTCCTTGTTTTTAGTTCACGTGATTACGTAGGAGGCGTGATGACGCGATACGTGACTCCGCCTCCTCCATTACAGTGTATGGACAAAAAAATATGTTCCAGTTATGACCATTACGCTTTGAATTTCGAAATGAAACCTGCCTAACTGTTGTAAGTAAGCTGTAAGGAATGAGCCTGCCAAATTTCAGCCTTCCACCTACATGGGAAGTTGGAGAATTAGTGATGAGTGAGTCGGTGAGTCAGTCAGTCAGTCAGTCAGTGAGGGCTTTGCCTTTTATTATTATAGATGGAGGAGGCAGAGTCACGTATTGCGTCATCACGTATTACGTCTCCTACGTAATCACGTGAACTGAAAACGAGGAAGAGATTTACAGCACAAGTCAAACGCGGGAACGAAGGTAAATGACGTTAATTGTTGACTGTCTTTTAATACTGTGTAATTGTTGAGTGTCTTTTAATACTGTGTAAGCATAAATATTAACACATGTGCAATTAAACGTGTGCATTTACGGGGTGATTTCTCAGGCTTAAAAGCTCGCCTTTTATTAAAAAGGTAAATGCAAACTCTTTTCATTCTGAAGGGCACAAACCACGTTAGATTTCAGCCGTTAAACGCGCAAAAATGTCAGTACACCAGATAAATAAGCGCAACATATTATCAGTTGTATTGTATGCTTACAATACATATAGAAATGTGTTAATCGTTAACTAATATTATGGGATGGTGTTTTTCGACTCGTGCCTTGATTTAAACAATTGCATGTCTTGGTGGGTTTGCGTAGCTTATTGTCAATATCTTTACACCTTTTTTTAAGACTTAATTTAAAAAGGTTTTCTTTTGTTCTTAATTAAAATTTAAAAGCAATACTTCACCGCTGCGAAGCCCCTCTAGCGCTGACGTCCGAGGTTCGATTACCGTAAGCGAGTGCAGTGAGTGTGTACGCCTGATGAGCCAAGAATAAGGGGGAAAGACGTGTCGCGTACTCTTTGCATTATTTGACAGTAAACTATTTTTATCCATTCTATGATCTGCTTCTCACAACTGAAGGCACCGTGGCTGATGTTACCTGACTTGCTGGCCAACCATAAGCGTTACCTGGTAGGTAACCACCCACTCACTTCACTCCCTTACGGGAATCGAACCTCGGACGTCAGCGCTAGAGGCGAAGCCCCTAAAATTGCGCCACGGCGTGTGGTTCGTTTATTTGACAGCATGTAGATCGGGGTAATTACATTCACGGCATTCGTAGTCTGATTCACAATCTGATTGTATGGGTGGTTACCTACCAGGTAACGCTTATGGTTAGCCAGCAAGTCAGCTCGAAGTGATCACTCGAGTGAAGGCAGCTTCACAAAAAAACAGATCCTTAACAAACTGTTATTGGTATATTTTCCCTCAATTTTAAAAGGTTTTCTTTTCTTCTTAATAAAAATTTAAAAGCAGTACTTCGCCGATGCAAAGCGCGGGGATTTGAGCGACTGACGCATACAGACATATTCATGAGTGCAGGTACTTCAGAAAGAAAGCACCGTGTAAACCTAAAGTTTAAATTAAGTTCATAGACCTACAAAAGGTTGCCACTGATTTGAGGCAAGATTGCTTTTCTCATGTACAACTATACGTTGCATTCTTAACAGTAAGCTTGCACAGCTTGGTCATATTACAACCTGAGTGCTGAACTGACAACGTCGTATACAAACAGAACTATAACAATTGTAATAAACAAACAAACAAAAAAAGCGAAGAACCCTTGGATTTAATAAAAAGGCTCCTTCCTTGGCGAAGAAACGAAAAAGGAAGACGTTATATGGCGTTCGTTTTTAAAACAGCGGAAAAGCTGTGTTAAGGCTGCTTCACAAAAAAAACAGATCCTTAACAAATTGCTATTGGGATATTTTCCCTCAATTTAAATAGCTTTTCTTCTTCATAAAAATTTAAAAGCAGTACTTCGCGGGGATTTAGATATATATATATATATATATATATAAATATATATATATAGACACATATATATATATATATATATATATATATATATATAGACATATAGATATAGATATGTATGTATGTATGTATATATATATATATATATGTATATGTATGTCTATATCTATACTAATAAAAGGCAAAGCCCTGACTGACTGACTGACTCACTCACTCACTCACTCATCACTAATTCTCCAACTTCCCGTGTAGGTAGAAGGCTGAAATTTGGCAGACTCATTCCTTACAGCTTACTTACAAAAGTTAGGCAGGTTTCATTTCGAAATTCTACGCGTAATGGTCATAACTGGAACCTGTTTTTTGTCCATATACTCTAATGGAGGAGGCGGAGTCACGTATCGCGTCATCACATATTACGCCTCCTACGTAATCACGTGAAGTGAAAACAAGGAAGAGATTTACAGCACGAGTCAAATGCGGGAACGAAGGTAAATGACATTAATTGTTGAGTGTCTTTTAATACTGTGTAATTGTTGAGTGTCTTTTAATACTTTGTAAGCATACATATTAACAGATGTGCAATTAAACGTGTGCATTTATGGGGTGATTTCTCAGGCTTAAAGCTCGAAGTGATCACGCGAGTGAAGGCAGCTTCACAAAAACAACAGATCCTTAACAAAGTGTTATTGGTATATTTTAACTCAATTTTAAAAGGTTTTCTTTTCTTCTTAATAAAAACTTAAAAGCAGAACTTCGCCGGCGTGAACCGCGGGGATTTCAGCGACTGACGCATACAGACATATTCATGAGTGCAGGTACTTCGGAAAGAAAGCACCGTGTAAACCTAAAGTTTAAATTAAGTTCATAGACCTACAAAAGGTTGCCATTGATTTCAGGCAAGATTGCTTTTCTCCTATACAAGTATACGTTGCATTCTCAAGAGTGTGCTTGCACAGCTTGGTCATATTACAACCGGAGTGCTGAACTGACAACGTGATATACAAACAGAACAATCGTAAAAACAGGATTAAATAAAAAGGCTGCTTCCGTTGGCAAAGCAACGAAAAAGGAAGACCTTATATGACGTTCGTTTATAAAACAGCGGAGAGGCTGTGTGAAGTCAGCTTCACAAAAAAAACAGACCCTTAACAAATTGTTATTAGTAGATTTTCACTCAATTTAAAAAGTTTTTCTCCTTAATAAAAATGTAAAAGCAGTACTTCGCCGCTGCAAAGCACGGGGATGTATATACTGTATATAGATAGATAGATAGAGATATATATGTATATATATATATAGATAGATAGATAGAGATATATATATATATATATATCTCTATCTATCTATCTATCTATGTGTATATGTGTATGTATGTATGTGTGTATATGTATGTGTATTTATATATATGTTGATATATGTATATATATGTGGATGTGTATATGTGTATATATATATATATATATATGTATATATGTAGATATGTGTATATAAGTATATGTGTTTATGTATATATATGTTTACATAACCTCTTTAACACACTACTTCTCCGCTGTTAAGCGCGGGTATTTTGCTAGTCTATACTAATAAAAGGCAAAGCCCTCACTGACTGACTGACTGACTGACTGACTGACTCATCACTAATTCTCCAACTTCCCGTGTATGTAGAAGGCTGAAATTTGGCAGGCTCATTCCTTACAGCTTACTTACAAAAGTTAGGCGGGCTTCATTTCGAAATTCTACGCGTAATGGTCATAACTGGAACCTGTTTTTTGTCCATATACTCTAATGGAGGAGGTGGAGTCACGTATCGCGTCATCACGCCTCCTACGTAATCACGTGAACTAAAAACAAGGAAGAGATTTACAGCACGAGTCAAACGCGGGAACGAAGGTAAATGACGTTAATTGTTGAGTGTCTTTTAATACTGTGTAAGCATACATATTAACACGTGCAATTAAACGTGTGCATTTACGGGGTGATTTCTCAGGCTTAAAAGCTCGCCTTTTATCAAACACGGGAACAAAGGTAAATAACGTTAATTGTTGAGTGTCTTTTAATACTGTGTAAGCATACATATTAACACATGTGCAATTAAACGTGTGCATTTATGGGGTGATTTATCAGGCTTTAAAGCTCGCCTTTTATCAAACACGGGAACAAAGGTAAATAACGTTAATTGTTGAGTGTCTTTTAATACTGTGTAAGCATACATATTAACACATGTGCAATTAAACGTGTGCATTTATGGGGTGATTTCTCAGGCTTAAAAGCTCGCCTTTTATTAAAGAGGTAAATACAAACTGTTTTCATTCTGAAGATTATATCTCTATATATATATATATATATATATATATATATATAATATATATATATCTATATCTATATATATCTATATCTATATATATATATATATATATATATATCTATATATATATATATCTATATATCTATATCTATATCTATATATATATATATATATATATATATATATATATTATATATATATATATATATATATATATATATATATATATATATATCTATATATATATATATATATATATATATATATATATATATATATCTATATATATATATATATATTATA
>NC_041396.2:123081198-123096198 GCF_900747795.2 Erpetoichthys calabaricus
TATATATATATATATATATATAATCTCTATCTATAATATCACAATGGTAGTGCTTCTGCTTTGCAGTAAGGTGACTGTGGAAGATTGTGGGTTCGCTTCCCGGTTCCTCCCTGTGTGGATAGCTATATAAATGTAATGAATTATTATTATTATTATTATTATTATTATTATATATATATATATATATATATATATATATATATATATATATATATATATATATACACATGCATACATACATATATATATATAAAATAATTTAAACATCCATTAAATTCCGAGGACACCTTGCCACAATATCTCTGAAAAGGATGTTTAATGATTACATCCATCAATTCAAGAATCCGCCCATTCCAGCAAGTGTCGGGCGCAAGACCAAAACAAAATCCCTGGATGGGTCGTCAGCTCATCACAAGCTGAACACAAGCACACACATACACTTGCGTCATTTTAGTGTCACCAGATCTCCAAACCTTAATGTCTTTGGAAGGAAAATGGAGCACACTGTAGAAACCCACCAGGAAAACATGGTAACTCCAGGCAGGTAACACCAGCGACGTGACTCCCTTCGAGACAGCAGCATTACCGCTGTGCCACCGTGCTGTCCCCATATGTGTAATTATTTCGACTATTCATTATTTAAACGATGTTAACGGTTTATCTGTAAAATGCAGCATAAATACTTTAATGTATTTCATCATGAAAGATATCAAGTATAAATCTAAGGATTCTAAATGTGCAGAGCGCTGGAATATTATAAATGTAATGTGTTCTGTATGGCAATTGCTGCTGTCAGGTCAGAAGGAAGCCCCAGAAGCAGTTAGCAATTAACAAGTGGGTCGGTTTTAAGATGACATTTACGACAGTCTACTTTAATGATAATGACCACTTTAACCTCGTAGTTTACTTTTCGAGATTAAAGCCGAAATTTCCACTTTAGTCACAAAATACACCTTTTCACGGGGTCCTTAGTTTTTTTCATTGTGGCTCAAATACACTGCCATACATTCTGATACTGTTGTGGAGTGCAGAAAAAAAAAAAAAAAAAAAAAAAAAGACAGCACAGGAAATGGTTATGTGAGACTTTTAAAATATATAGCATATTTACATTTGTGGAATATGCAACACTTGAATATAAAAGCACCACAAATGCATTTGTATGTCCGCATTTGCTCCACCACATTGAACCATTCATCAAACCTCAAAGCACGCACATCAATCCTGGAAGATCCTAAAAGCAGTAGGAGTCAGAAGAAATTCAGGCTGGAATTCAGGGTTTGAATGTGGAGAGTTATGACGATATTCCAGAAGAAGACATGATTGTATTTCAATAAATTTAGATTGCTGTACAGGAATAAATATAAAACATTCCCCGAAAATAAGCCGTAGTGCATCTTTCGGAGTAAAAATTAACATAAGACTTGGACACCTGCCTAAAACTTTTGCACAGTACTGTATGTGTGTGTATATATATGTACAGTTAGGACCATAAATATTTGGACAGAGATAATTTTTTTCTAATTTTTGGTTCTGTACATTACCACAATGAATTTTAAATGAAACAACTCAGATGCAGTTAAAGTGCAGACTTTCAGCTTTAATTCAGTGTGGTGAACAAAACGATTGCATAAAAATGTGAGGTAAGTAAAGCATTTTTTTTAACACAATCCCTTCATTTCAGATAGATAGAGGGTGGGCGGTATGACCAAAATTCTGTATCTCTTTATTTTTCTAAATTATCCCGGTTTCATGGTACCCCCCCCCCCCCACCATGTATGAGTGGATGTTAGCCAGTCTACTGCAGTAATTGCAGTGGAAAATGTGGTTAAGAATAACCTATTCCACTGTCATGAGCATTGTACAAAAAAAAAAACAAAACATTTTAATGTGCACACAAGTATTAATACAGGTTTGCATGGCCCCATAAAGTAATAGTTTTCAAGGGGGTGGCACTAATGAATAGAAGGAATCACATTGCATGACAGATGCAGTCAAAATATAGAACCTTTTTATTGAACAAATTTTGCAAACAACAAACTATAATTTTGACAACATATTTTCAGCCATCCAAAGAGGCATTTAGACTTAGTAAAATGTCCAGAGGTGCTTGTCAAAAGTTGTATTGCCCTGAACATGTCTTAGAAAAGAAATAGTAAATATTTTTTGTAAACCAACTACACTTTGTTAATGTTAACCATCTCTGTCCACTGACATGTTAAAGTGACTTTGTGAACAGCTTTACCATCATTAAACTGCATAATATTTAAACTAATAAATAATAATAATACAATAAATAATAGTGCAACTTCCAGTAATAATACTATTACTTCCAAGACTTCAAAGCCCAGGTGCATTACACAGTATTCACCAAATTAAAATAAAATAAAACAAGTGCAACTTAGTGATGACATCTTTACCTACTGAACCATCATTTAGGGAAACTGCATTAATATGGACCTTGCTTCAAGCTAAACTATATACAGAAATGATAAAACTGCAACTTGCATTTATGATATTTGTGGTATAGCCCTACGGAATCGTATTGGGGCCACGGTGAAGAAGAAAAAAAAAATGCGGACACAGGGAAGAAAAAAAACAAACTATATGTCGAGAATAAACTTGACATTTCCACTTTATTCTCATAGTTTATTTTATAATTGAAGTAGAATATCGTAAACTAAACTTCATCCTAAAATTAATGTTTAATTTACTAGATTTTCTCAAACCCTGTCATAAGATAATGTAGCACATTAAATGCTTCGTGTTAAGTGTTCCCCGACCCAGTTGTTAATCACTACGCTTCTTAAACTGACTTCCACCGTACTAAGAGGAGGTGCCGGCAGCAATTACCACACAGAATCCATTCACTTCATGATACTCCCTCTCTCTGAAAATTTAGAATGCTAAGATAAATACTTGATATCATTTTCATGATGAAATGCATTAAAGCAGGTATTAAACATGCACGGTAGTGAGGCAGTAGTGCTGCTCCCTCGCAGTAAGGGGTCCCCAGGTATATGTTCAGTATGGAGAACTTTATGGCTGGTGTGACTAGGCTCGAAAAAACTGGATGTATGAATGGGAATCACACAGGTTTAACTTAAATATTGTGTAAATGTTGGGTTTGTGATCTGGTGGTCGGAGACACGAACACAGAATTCAATGGATGTTCTTCTGAGCGGGCTTTCTTTATTGCATGCGTGCTGTCTGTCTGACGTACCAAAACCCCAGTTCCTATCCTCCCTTTTTCTTTCTCCACATAACCAATCACCACACGATAAACGTCTTTGTGAAATTAAAACTAGTTATAAACTTAGCCCATGGAGTGTTCAGAACTTTAAAAATATCTTCGTTATACATGTTTAATTATGCCATCCATTCAGGGTTGCGCCCATCCCAATAAGCATTGTGTTTGAAGCAGGAGCAAATCCTGAACAAGTCGCCAGCACATCGCAGGATGAATACGAGCAAAACATACACTAGCAGGGTCAATATAGCATAACAAAACCCCACATCCTGCATGACTTTGAAAGGAAACTGAAGCACGCCGAGTAAACCCACCAGAAAAACATGCAAATACAAGGCAGGGTACACCCGAGACACCCTTGCTGCGAGGCAGCAGTGCAACCTCCATGCCCCCATATGATTAATACATGCTTTAATGCATTTCATCATGAAAATGATATCAAGTATTTATCTTAGCATTATAAATGTTCAGAGAGCAGGAATATCACGAAGTGAATGTATTCTGTGCGACAATCGCTGCGGCGCCTCCTCAGTACAAGAGGAAGTTAGTTTAAGAAACACATACCGATTTAACATGGCTCGGGTAACACTTAACATAAAGCATTTAATGTGCTATATAACTTAAGACGGGGTTTGAGAAAATCTAGTAAATTAAATATTCATTTTACGATGAAGTTTAGTTTATGATCTACTTTAATGACAAATTACAAGAATAAAGTCAACATGTCAACTTTATTCTCGTCATAAGCGTCAAGAATAAAGTCAACATGTCGTCACACTATTACACAGTACCCAGATACATTTATTTGTTTTCAATACAGTGTAAACAAGTACAACTTGGCTTGCAGTATTATCCAGTAGTATAGAAACAGTATTTACACATTTGAACATAATGGTCCACATCCAACCTTTTAAAACCAAAGTATCTCCAGGCAACGGACGTGACTCCTTTTTTTCGGCAAAGGTCTTCTGTGTCATCATGTTCAACTTTATCGTCAGCTACAGCTTCAGTTTCGGGAATGTTCTCTGTCCATTTTCACCACACAATACTTACACTACCTATTTAGTGGTGTAGCAGTGAAAGAGAGCCCCTGCGCAAAACCTGTGATTAGCGGTGTAGCAGTGAAAAAGGTCCCCACTTGAACAGTTTCCTGCTATGCCACGTTCCGAACGTCATTTAGGCAATTTAAACCGGTGTTGCGGTATAAGAAAAATCCATATCATCACAAAAATAAAAAACGGTTTTCAGTATGGACTGGTATACCACCCAGCACTAATATTTATTACATATATTGTGGCGAGCGGCTGGGGGCGGTACCGCCACACCCGGAAGTGCTGGGAGGATGAAGACCAGGGACACCCAGAGTGCTTCTGGGTGCAGAGCCGGCACTTCCGCCACACCAGGGAGGCACATATCTACATATATCTACATACATATCTACATATATATATATAATAGCAAAATACCCATGCTTCGCAGCGGAGAAGTAGTGTGTTAAAGAGGTTATGTAACTATATATATAATATATATATCTACATATCTACATATACACATATCTACATCCATATATACATATACAAATTTACATATCTGCATATATACACACACACACACACACATATATATATATACACACACATATACATATATATATATATTCTGACAGATAGAGGTCTCCGTGACCCCTTGAACCCTCAGACTAGACGTCAGACACCAGGTAAAAGTCCAAATAATGATTTATTAATAATAATAATTGTGCACAAAGCACCCTCCTCTCCACAATACTCAATAACAAACAATAATAATCAATAATCAATCCTCCACACTCCCAGACACTTTGCCACCCTTCCTCCCAGCTCAGCTCAGTGTACTGGGCTTCCCAGAGACCTTTTATACACCCTGACCCGGAGGTGTTCCCATTCAACAGTCCACAGTTCCTTTTCCCTTCCGGGTCAGGGTAAACAGTCCTTTTCTTCAACCTGGGAGCACATCGTTTCTTCCTGTCACGTGACCGTGACGTACTCCCGGGTTATAGGGCACATGCGAGCCTACGAGCCCCCCTACAGCGACGCCTGGTGGCCCCCAAGGTATCCAGCAGGGCTGTGTATAAAAACTACATAGTCCATGAGGCCCTGCTGGAACTCGGGGCATGTCCACGCTGCTGGGAGAGCTCCTCCTGGCGGCCTGGGGGTGAGGGCCGGAGTAGAAAGCCGGCAATCCTTCACAATACCCCCCCCTTAGCGAAGCCAACTGGGGCGAAGCGACCAGCCCCGCGAGGGATGTCCTCCTCCAGGAGGACGCGTTAGCCGAACCTTGGCGACGTTGTCTAGGCTCCCCAGCGAACCTTGGGGGAACAGTGTATCTTCTGTCCCACCGCTCCCCTGTCCTCTGGGGACAACTTCGCCACAAATGGCCTGGCCGACGGCAGTTGTAGCACCGATGCTGCCCTCCTGGTAGTCTCTCTTCCCAAGACCTGAAACATCTCGGGAATTCTGTCAGCTCCACCCTCTCCTCTGCTAAGGAGGGTTTTTCAGCCGCTTTGCTGCTCTCTGCCCGTTTCTTTACTTTGTCAGGAGACCCGCTTTTTATTTCGGGGATCTCCTGCTTACTCTGGGGCTTGTGCACAGCGTGAGGCTCTCTATGGAGAAGAGAGAGCCTCTTTGCTGTTTGCACGCCCGTTGTCCTATGTATTATAGGAGGCGGCGTCATTAGCACCACATCGTTCCAGGTAACAGCACTTTCCAGCTGCCCTGGTTTGATTGACACTTCCTCCGCCCCTCCAGTAACTAATGACAACTCCCTTATCACTTTATCAGGAGACTCCTGTTTCTCTTTTAGGATCTCCTTTTTAATCTGGGGCTTGTCCGCAGTTTGGATCTCTTTATTAACAGAAAAGAGTCCTTTTACTGTCTGAACGCCCTTTGACTTTACATTAACCCGAGGCGGCGTCTTCAGCACCTTATCGCCCCGAGAGACAGTACCTTCCAACTGCTCCGGTTTGATTGGCGCTTCCTCCGCCCCTTCTGTCCTTATCCCACACTCTCGTGTAGGGCTCGCAGTGGTTTGGCACCCGCTACTTATCAAACGCAGGCCCATTTCATACTGCATCCCTATTTCATTATATACGGTACCGGTATTTCCTACTTGTACCGCCAAATCATATAACACGGGACGCTCCCGACCTAGTCGCCGCAGGTATTCCTCCACCTTTCTAAAAGGCGCTTCGGCCGCTGCTCCCAGATCCTCAACGATCTTCTTTATCGTCGCCACAACCTGTAAGAAACTGTGCACAGGCTGAAGCAACTTCTCCAGCTCATGCACGTCCAAAAAGTTATTTAATTCAGCCGGAGGTATGCTCAGGAGATCACTAGCCTTACCCTCCAGCTGGGAGCCAATAAGCACGTCTGCTGTCGGCACGTGCTCTGACGGGATTCGCGGAGGCTTCTGGGATTTGGAGTTTTCTTTGTCCGAGGGCCGGGTTGCCTTCTTTGGCAAACTGCCGTCTGTCTTTAATAATTTGTCGCCAGATCGAACAGCTACACCCCAGCCCTCCTTACCTTTTTGCGGGTTGAGTGGTGCTTCGCTCGCCTCCCCCTTCCTTTTCAGAAAAACCAAGTCCGTCTTTTCCGGGTTGAAGACGTAAACCGCTGGACACGGACCTTCTCCTTCGGGGTGGGTCACGTGTCCGTCGCCAGCACCCGACATGCGGAAGTCTTTCTCGCTCGACTGCTCCACTGATGTGAGTGCACTACTGCCTTCTGCATTCTCTCCTGCCTCCCGCAGAACCTCCAGATGGACCCCTGGGAGGTATGCGCACGGGACAAAATGCGTTATTTTAAATAAGTTTTCAAATTCGCTCCCGGCACATACCTCATTTCCATCGTCCTCTTCCGGATACAGTACTGTGCAAAAGAGAAGTAAGGCAGTACTTATAAGCTTACATATTTATATATAGACATACATATATATCTATATCCGAAGCCGTGCAAGCACACTCTTGAGAATGCAACGTATAGTTGTACAGAAGAAAAGCAATCTTGCCTCAAATGAATGGCAACCTTTTGTAGGTCTATGAACTTAATTTAAACTTTAGGTTTACACGGTGCTTTCTTTCCGAAGTACCTGCACTCATGAATATGTCTGTATGTGTCAGTCGGTCAAATCCACGCGCTTCGCACCGGCGAAGTACCGCTTTTAAATTTTTATTAAGAAGAAAACAAAACCTTTTTAAATTGAGGGAAAATATACTAATAACAGTTTGTTAAGGATCTGTTTTTTTGTGAAGCTGCCTTCACTCGAGTGATCACTTCGACCTGACTTGGTGGCCAACTATAAGCGTTACCTGGTAGGTAACCACCCATACAATCAGATTGTGAATCAGACTACGAATGCCGTGAATGTAATTACCCCGATCTACATGTTGTCAAATAAACGAACCACACGCCGTGGCGCAATTTTAGGGGCTTTGCCTGTAGCGCTGACGTCCGAGGTTCGATTCCCGTAAGAGAGTGAAGTGAGTGGCTGGTTACCTACCAGGTAACGCTTATTGTTGGCCAGCAAGTGAGGTAACATCAGCCACGGTGCCTTCAGTTGTGAGAAGCACATATCTACATATACAGTATATACACATATATACATACTCACATATATATATATATATATATCTATATATATATATATATATATTATATATATTATATATATATATATATTATATATATATATTATATATTATATATATTATATATATTATATATAAATAATATAATATAATATAATATTCACGGCATTCGTAGTCTGAATCACAATCTGATTGTATGGGTGGTTACCTACCAGGTAACGCTTGTGGTTGGTAACACTTATGGTTGGCCTGCAAGTCAGCTAACATTCGCCACGGTGCCTTCAGTTGTGAGAAGCAGATCATAGAATGGTTGAAAATAGTTTACTGTCAAATAATGCAAAGAGTATGCGACACGTGTTTCGCCCTAATTCTTGGCTCATCAGGCGTACACACTCACTGCACTCCCTTACGGGAATCGAACCTCGGACGTCCGCGCTAGAGGCGAAGCCCCTAACATTGCGCCACGGTGTGTGGATCGTTTATTTGACAGCATGTAGATCGGGGTAATTACATTCACGGCATTCGTAGTCTGAATCACAATCTGATGGTACGGGTGGTTACCTACCAGGTAACGCTTGTGGTTGGCCAGCAAGTCAGCTAACATCCGCCACAGTGCCCTCAGTTGTGAGAAGCAGATCATAGAATGGTTGAAAATAGGTTACTGTCAAATAATGCAAAGAGTACGCGACACGTGTTTCGCCCTAATTCTGGGCTCATCAGGTGTACACACTCACTGCATATAGCCAAATTCCCGTGCTTCGCAGCGGTGAAGTATTGCTTTTAAGTTTTAATTAAGAAGAAAAGAAAACCTTTTTAAATTGAGGGAAAATATACCAATAACAATTTGTTAAGGATCTGTTTTTTTGTGAAGCTGCCTTTACACAGCCTGTCCGCTGTTTTATGAACGAACGCCATATAAGGCCGTCCTTTCTCCTTGCTTAGCGGTTCTGTATTGTTTTATTGTTCGTTTATTACGATTGTTATAGTTATTGTGTAGGTATTTGAGAATCACTTTTCTGTTCAGGTACCCATTTCCTTTATGTAATCCGCAGATTCTCCGCTATTTTTTGTTCGTTTATTACGACTATAGTTATTTATTGATTCCCTTCTTTAGCTGACTGCCTGCTCATATAAGGCGCTCTGCTGTTTTTTGTGAAGCAGTCTTTACACAGCTTCTCCGCTGTTTTATAAACGAACGCCATATAAGGCAATCCTTTTTCCTTGCTTCACCAAGGAAGCAGCCTTTTTATTTAATCCACTGTTTGTCTGCCATTTTATTGTTCGTTTATTACGATTGTTATAGTTCTCTTTGTATACCACGTTGTCAGTTCAGCACTCCGGTTGTAATATGACTAAGTCGTGCAAGCTTACTGTTGAGAATGCAACGTATAGTTGTACAGGAGAAAAGCAATCTTGCCAAACTTAATTTAAACTTAAGGTTTACACCATGCTTTGTTTCCGCCGTAGCTGCACTTATGAATATGCTTGTATGCGTCACTCGCTCGCTTCTTATTGTTTCGCTGCCTTCTCAATTGTGTAATGAATGTTTTCTTCAGCGCTCTTTGGGGCTCTTCCTTGTTTTCTATGTACTGCGTTCACCGTCAGTTCACGTGATTACGTGGGAGGCGTAATGACGCGATACGCAACCCCGCCTCCCACGGCCAGCGAGCTGCAGTCCATTACAGTATATGGACAAAAAAGAGGTTCCAGTTATGACCGTTACACTTTGAATTTCGAAATGAAACCTGCCTAACTTTTGTAAGTAAGCTGTAAGGAATGAGCCTGCCAAATTTCAGCCTTCCACCTACACGGGAAGTTGGAGAATTAGTGATGAGTCAGTCAGTGAGGGCTTTGCCTTTTATTAATATATATATATATTTATAATACATACATACATATATATCTCTCTCTCTCTCCATCCATCCATTATCCAACCTGCTGAATCCGAACACAGGGTCACGGGGCTCTGCTGGAGCCAATCCCAGCCAACACAGGGCACAAGGCAGGAACTAATCCTGGGCAGGGTGCCAACCCACCGCAGATGTGTGTGTGTGTGTATATATATATATATATATATATATATATATATATATATATGTCTATATGTGTCTATATGTCTATATATATATATCTATACTAATAAAAGGCAAAGCCCTCACTGACTGACTGACTCACTCATCACTAATTCTCCAACTTCCCGTGTAGGTAGAAGGCTGAAATTTGGCAGGCTCATTCCTTACAGCTTACTTACAAAAGTTAGGCAGGTTTCATTTCGAAATTCTACGCGTAATGGTCATAACTGGAACCTGTTTTTTGTCCATATACTCTAATGGAGGAGGCGGAGTCACGTATCGCGTCATCACGTATTACGCCTGCTACGTAATCACGTGATGTGAAAACAAGGAAGAGATTTACAGCACGAGTCAAATGCGGGAACGAAGGTAAATGACATTAATTGTTGAGTGTCTTTTAATACTGTGTAATTATTGAGTGTCTTTTAATACTTTGTAAGCATACATATTAACAGATGTGCAATTAAACGTGTGCATTTACGGGGTGATTTCTCAGGCTTAAAGCTCGAAGTCATCACTCGAGTGAAGGTAGCTTCACAAAAAAAACAGATCCTTAACAAACTGTTATTGGTATATTTTCCTTCAATTTTAAAAGGTTTTCTTCTTCAAAATTTAAAAGCAGAACTTCGCCGGTGCGAACCGTGGGGATTTGAGCGACTGACGCATACAGACATATTCATGAGTGCAGGTACTTCGGAAAGAAAGCACCGTGTAAACCTAAAGTTTAAATTAAGTTCATAGACCTACAAAAGGTTGCCATTGATTTCAGGCAAGATTGCTTTTCTCCTGTACAACTACACGTTGAATTCTCAAGAGTGTGCTTGCACGGCATGGTCATATTACAACCGGAGTGCTGAACTGACAACGTGACATACAAACAGAACAATCGTGAAAACAGGATTAAATAAAATGGCTGCTTCCATTAGCAAAGCAACAAAAAAGGAAGACCTTCTATGACGTTCGTTTAGAAAACAGTGGAGAGGCTGTGTGAAGTCAGATTCACAAAAAAACAGATCCTTAACAAATTGTTATTGGTAGATTTTCACTCAATTTAAAAAGGTTTTCTTCTTAATACAAATTTAAAAGCAGTACTTCGCCGCTGCAAAGCACGGGGATGTATATAGATAGACAGACATATTTATAGATAGATAGATATATATCTATCTATATATATATATATATCTCTATCTCTCTCTATATATATATCTGCGTATGTATGTAGATATGTAAATATGTATATATATGTGTCTCTGTGTGTGTGTGTGTGTGTGTGTATATAATATATATATATATATATATATATATATATATATATATATATATAATGTATGTGTATATATATGTTGATATATGTATATATATGTGGATGTGTATTTGTGTATGTATGTAGATATGTGTATATGTAGATATGTATATATAAGTATATATGTTTATGTATATATATGTTTACATAATCTCTTTAACACACTACTTCTCCGCTGCGAAGCGCGGGTATTTTGCTAGTATATATATATATATATATATATATATATATATATATATACTAATTAATAAAAGGCAAAGCCCTCACTGACTGACTGACTGACTGACTCACTCATCACTAATTGTCCAACTTCCCGTGTAGGTGGAAGGCTAAAATTTGGCCGGCTGAATCCTTACAGCTTACTTACAAAAGTTAGGTAGGTTTCATTTCGAAATTCAACGCGTAATGGTCATAACTGGAACCTCATTTTTGACAATATACTGTAATGGACGGCAGCTTGATGGCCGTGGGAGGTGGAGTTGAGTGTCACGTCATCACGCCTCCCACGTAATCACGTGAAAAGACTGTGAACTGAGTAAGGAGAAATGAAGGAAGAGCCGCAAACAGCGAAGAACAAAAAATTAATTAAACAATTGAGAAGGGAGCGAGTGAAGCATACAAGCATCTTCATAAGGGACACAAAGCACGGTGTAAAACGTAAGTTTAAATTAAGTTTATTGAAACGCTCCCGTTGCGGATTGCAATAACATATTCGCGAGATAAAAGAACTCAGTACGGAGAAATTAAGGAAGAGCCGCAAACAGCGAAGAACAAAAAATTCATTAAACAATTGAGAAGGGAGTGAAACAATAAGAAGCCAGCAAGTGAAGCATACAAGCATGTTCATAAGGGAAACAAAGCACGGTGTAAAACGTAAGTTTAAATTAAGTTTATAGAAACGCTCCCGCTGCGGATTGCAATAACATATTCGCGAGATAAAAGTTTAATGAGAAGACACGAGGTATACACGAACCACACGCCGTAGCGCAACGTTAGGGGCAACAGTTTCAACCATTCTATGATGTGCTTCTCGCAACTGAAAGACGGCACATGGCGGATGTTAGCCGAGTTGCTGACCGCAACGTTAGGGGCTTCAGCTCTGGCGCTGACGATAGAGATTCGATTCCCGAGAGGGGATGAAGTGAGTGTGTATGCCTGATGAGCTCACAATTAGGGAGAAACACGTGTCGCATACTCTTTGCATTATTTGAAAGTAAACTATTAAAACCATTCTATGATCAGCTTCTGGGAACAGAAAGAGGGCACGTGGCGGATGTAAGGCGACTTCCTGACCAACCACAAGCGTTACCTGATAGGTAACCACCCATACAGTCAGATTGTGATTCAGAAAACGAATGCCATGAGTGTAATTACCACGATCTACATACTGTCAAATAAACGAAACACACGCCGTAGCGCGACAGCTGTGAAAAGTGAGGTTCAGAAAAAAACAGATCCTTAACAAATTGTTATTGGTATACTGTATTTTCGATCCGTTTAAAAAGGTTTTCTTTTCTTAAAAAATTAAAAGCAGTACTTCGCCGCAACGAAGCGTGAGAATTTGGCTATATATATCTGCTTCTCACACTTAAAAGAGGGCACGTGGCGGATTTTAGACGACTTCATGACCAAACATTACTGTTACCTGCCAGGTTGGGTTACCACTTTTAATACAAAAAAATTAGGGACGCATACTGCAGCGGGTGCCACATCCCAGTGCCAACACTTTGCAGACTGTACTTAAAAGACCCGCCCTCCTCACTGGACAGTTAAAAAGACCAATCAAACTAACGATGACGTCAAGTATTACCCAATCAAAAGTAGGAAAGGAGGCATCTTCATAAAATGCGTGTGGGATGATTTGCATGAGACGCTGCTTTAAAAAAAATGATAAAAAAAATACGGGATAAATCCCGTCCCGTATTGATTCAAAACGGGACACGCAATTTAATTCTCAAATACGGGACGATTCCGTATTTTAAAGGACGGGTGGCAACCCTACAGTGCCAGGTAACCACCCCTACAATCAGATTGTGATTCAGACTAGGAATGCAATGAATGTAATTACCCCGATCTACATACAAGGCGAAAGTCTTGCAACATTCAAAGATGATGGTTTGAGATAAGTACACCATAGAACATAAAAGAGCTTATGAAGCCTTGAACCAAAAAAAGCAAGATCTCAGAGATCGTAAAAAAAAAAAATTAGGAGGTAATGTCGTTTTACTCGCTGTAGATTTTAGTCAAACATTACCAGTTATTCCACGAGGGAGACCAGCAGATGAACTCAACGCGTGTTTAAAATCCATGCTTCTCCCACGCTCGGTTATATGTCGCGTGTTCTCGGGTAGATACACCAAAAAATGTATACATTTAGGCATGTTATGAGCAAACAAAAAATGAGGTATACCCGAAGGCACTGCAGTAGTACTGAATGTAACTTTACTTCTTAAATGTTAATGTTTTACTGTTTAATAATTTATACGCTTCTTATATGTTGTTCAGATTCTTTTATCAAAATACCAGTGACAGCGCAATGCACGATAACATGGAGTGAATACACCATACGCATCCGCCCACGGCCGCCCTGGTGTGCACAGATAGGAGTTGATTCTACAATAAAATAAAATAAAGATAAAAACCCAGGATTGTTTCCTGCCTTGTGCCCTGTGTGGCTGGGATTGGCTCCAGCAGACCCCCGTGACCCTGTGTTCGGATTCAGCGGGTTGGAAAATGGATGGATGGATTTTACTGTTTAATAATTTATATTTATATGAAATGTGCTTCTTATATATTACTTCATATTCTCATATGATAATGATGTTAATGTTGTTTATATTGATTTCTATGTTATTGAAACTGCATGTTTGTGTGTATATGTATGTATGTATATATATATAATATATATATATATATATATTTATCCATCCATCCATTTTCCAACCCGCTGAATCCGAACACAGGGTCACGGGGGTCTGCTGGAGCCAATCCCAGCCAACACAGGGCACAAGGCAGGAACCAATCCCGGGCAGGGTGCCAACCCACCGCAGGACACACACAAACACACCCACACACCAAGCACACACTAGGGCCAATTTAGAAACGCCAATCCACCTAACCTACATGTCTTTGGAATGTGGGAGGAAACCGGAGCGCCCGGACGAAACCCACACAGACATGGGGAGAACATGCAAACTCCACGCAGGGAGGACCCGGGAATTGAACCCAGGTCCCCAGGTGTCCCAACTGCGAGGCAGCAGCGCTACCCACTGCGCCACCGTGCCGCCCTATATATATATATATATATATATATATATGACAGCAACACTCATAACAATGACAACACAATTACATTGACAATCATGTTAGGTTATTTTTAAAATGTTTCCTTTTTTTTTTTTCATAACCTCTTTAACACACTACTTCTCCGCTGCGAAGCGCGGGTATTTTGCTAGTATATATGTATATACAGTAATCCCTCGCTATATCGCGCTTCGCCTTTCGCGGCTTCACTCCATCGCGGATTTTATATGTAAGCATATTTAAATATATATCGCTGATTTTTTGCTGGTTCGCGGATTTCTGCGGACAATGGGTCTTTTAATTTCTGGTACATGCTTCCTCAGTTGGTTTGCCCAGTTGATTTCATACAAGGGACTCTATTGGCATCGGCTGTGAAGCTACCCAACTTACTTTTCTCTCACTCTTGGGCTGACTTTCTCTGATCCTGACGTAGGGGGATTGAGCAGGGGGGCTG